>NC_041382.1:697622327-697627683 GCF_002162155.2 Triticum dicoccoides | reverse complement strand
GCTGTTTATAGGCATAGATGGAGCTAGGACTGTCCAAATGAGGTGCAATTTTCGGCCACGCGATCGTGATCGAACGCTCTAGATGATGGAGAGGATTTTGGTGGGTTTTGGGCCAAATTGGAGGGGTGTTGGGCTACAACATACACGAGGCCTTTTCGGTCCCTCGGTTAACCGTTGGAGCATCAAACGAAGTCCCAATGGTACGAAACTTGACAGGCGGTCTACCGGTAGTAAACCAAGGCCGCTTGGCAAGTCTCCGTCCAATCCGGAAATGTTTTACCCCCACACACGAAAAGAAGGTAGAAATGACCACCGGAGGAGATAGGAGCGCCGGAATGCAAAACGGACAACGGGAGAAATGCTCGGATGCATGAGACGAACACGTATGCAAATGGAATGCACATAATGACATGATATGAGATGCATGACAACGACAATAACACAAGGAGACAAAAACCCGAACCCGAGAAAATAACATATCTTAGCGCCAGAAACAGCAAGAGCTGGATTACATATTAGGTAAATTACATCTGGGGTGTTACAACACTTTCACCAGCAACTAGCAACGCTATAAGAGGGGCTGAGCGAAGCGGTAACATAGCCAATCAACGGTTTGCTAGGACATGGTGGGTTAGAGGTTCGACATGGCAATTTGGGAGGCATGATAAGCAAGTGGTAGGCATCGTAGCATAGGCATAGCAAAAGAGTGAGCATCTAGCAAAGCAAAGATAGAAGTGATTTCGAGGGTATGATCAGCTTGCCTGCAAAGTTGTCAGAGTTGACTGGATCCTCGAAAGCAAACTCAACGGGCTCCTCGTTAGCGAACTCGTCTCCTGGCTCTACCCAAACAAGACAAACAAACAAGAGGAACGCAATCAACCACGTGCAAACTCAAACAACATGATTGAAACATGATATGCGATGCGGGATGCGATATGGGATGCATATGCAAGATATGACTAGGAATGAATGAACCTGGCCTCAACTTGGAAATCCAATTATGCCACTGGAAAGGTGAGGTGATTTCGGTTGAAAACGATATAAAGAACGCCGGAATCGGAGACACGGTTTGAAAATGGCAAGCAAAACAAATATGGCACCGGTCTGCGATAAACAGCAAGTAGCCATCTAAATGCATCAAGTTAAACATGCTACAACACTCAAACATGGCAAAAATACATGGCAGGGATCCACCCATAAAGCTTAACAAAAGATGAACACTGAGCTACAGCCAATTCATCCATTAACAGGTTCAAACAAGCATGGCAAAAGTGCATTTGATAAACATGTTTCAGACTTAGTGAAATTAACACTTGTCTGGAATTCAGATCAGGTAGCACACTTTGGAGCATGAAATCTATATGCTACAGGAACTTAACATGGCAAAGCAAGGCATGGCATGGAGCTACTCAAAGAGCTTAACAAAAGTCGCTTAGAGACCTTGAGCCAAAAGGGATCAGAAAATACAATTGCAAGCATGTGAGCATGGCAAAAACATAATCAGATCTCAGACTTAGTGAAAAACTGGAGAATGCAAATCAGATATTAAGTAGGCATGTTTACGAGCTCGATGCACTCACTACAGAGCAAGGCATGACAATCTAAGCATAAACCCATCAAGAATACACATTATACAAGCTAGAAATGGCAAGAACAGCAACATGGCATGCACGGATCAACAACAACATCCTTGGCAAAATCGCTAACAAGTAGACAATCTGCCCAGATTCACGAAATAGCAAAAGTAGAGCTCGATTGACTCAAGCTAGGGTGCTCCATAATTGCAAACAAGGACATGGATGGATAGACCACTACAAGATTAACAAAACATCCTTACTGATCATCCTCAAAAGAGGCACGGATCACTAGGAAACAACATGAACATATGGCATATTGAAAAAACAGATCAAGGACTTAGTGGAATTGCTGTCCCTGAAATCAGCATTAACGAATGCACCACTTTGCTAGCTTGTGCTAGTCACCACACATATCACAAAAATACATGGATAGCACCTCTGTAAAGATGGCAAAGCATATAACAAAACACATGTAGAGCTAATGAGCATATCATGCACACAATAATCATGGCAAAAATGACAAATAGCTATTTGGTGCAGCAGATCTGACAATTAACTCAAATAGCACTCTTACAACAGCATTTCGGGCATCAAGATGAACTCAAATGAAAACGAAGCTATGAGATGAAATGATGTGCTCTTTGAGGCGAACATTTTCATATGCTACATGCCCAAAACGGATCTACGGATGCAAAGTTACGACACGATGAACCTAGCAAAATAATTAGGGTTTCAGGAGGAGAAGCAACCGTCTCAGATCTAGATCTGTGTACTGTTCATGCGCGGGAACCGAGGCTCGCCGGACTTGGAGCTCGAGCTCGCCGGAGAGAAGTCGGTCGAAGGAGGAGGGGGACGAGGCCGCCCGGCGAGGTGGCCAGAGAGGGCGGTGGCCGCGGCGCGGTCGCCGGCGTGGAGGGGCGGCGGCCGACAGGAAGGAGCGGCGCGGCGGAGTGGTGAGGCGGCGGGGCGGCGCCGGAGTTCGCCGGGGCTGCGTCGGGCGGCGAAGTGGCGGCCGGGCGCGGGGAAGAAACCGGGCGGCAGAGCGCGCCGACTCTGGCCCAGGCGGGAGCGGCGGAGGGCCAGCTTCGGGCCCTCGCGGGCCGGCGGCGACGACGAAGTGGGGCGGCGGCGCGGGGAATGGGGGCATGACACGTGGCGACGGGGTGGAACCGGACACGTCCGGCCTGCGGAATTTCGTCCGGCGGCGGCGGATGGAGTGGATCTAGGGTTTCGGGGGAAGAAGGAGACGTGAATTCCGGGGGGGGGGGCTGTTTATAGGCATAGAGGGAGCTAGGACTGTCCAAATGAGGTGCAATTTTCGGCCACGCGATCGTGATCGAACGCTCTGGATGATGGAGAGGGTTTTGGTGGGTTTTGGGCCAAATTGGAGGGTGTTGGGCTGCAACACACACGAGGCCTTTTCGGTCCCTCGGTTAACCGTTGGAGCATCAAACGATGTCCCAATGGTACGAAACTTGACAGGTGGTCTACTGGTAGAAAACCAAGGCCGCTTGGCAAGTCTCGGTCCAATCCGGAAATGTTTAACCCCCACACACGAAAAGAAGGTAGACATGACCATCGGAGGAGATAGGAGCACCGGAATGCAAAACGGACAACGGGAGAAATGCTCGGATGCATGAGACAAACACGTATGCAAATGGAATGCACATAATGACATGATATGAGATGCATGACAACGACAACAACACAAGGATACAAAAACCCGAACCCGAGAAAATAACATAACTTAGCGCCGGAAACGGCAAGAGCTGGATTACATATTAGGTAAATTACATCCGGGGTGTTACAACACTTTCACCTGCAACTAGCAACGCAGCAAGAGGGGCTAAGGGAAGCGGTAACATAGCCAATCAACGGTTTGCTAGGACATGGTGGGTTAGAGGTTCGACATGGCAATTTGGGAGGCATGATAAGCAAGTGGTAGGCATCATAGCATAGGCATAGGAAAAGAGTGAGCATCTAGCAAAGCAAAGATAGAAGTGATTTCGAGGGTATGATCATCTTGCCTGCAAAGTTGTCAGAGTTGACTGGATCCTCGAAGCAAACTCAACGGGCTCCTCGTTAGTGAACTCGTCTCCCGGCTCTACCCAAACAAACAAGAGGAACGCAATCAACAACGTGCAAAATCAAACAACATGATGCAAACATGATATGCTATGCGGGATGCGATATGGGATGCATATGCAAGATATGACAAGGAATGAATGAACCTGGCCTCAACTTGGAAATCCAAGTATGCCACTGGAAAGGTGAGGTGATTTTGGTTGAAAACGATATAAAGAACGCCGGAATCGGAGACACGGTTTGGAAATGGCAAGCAAAACAAATATGGCACCGGTCTGCGATAAACAGCAAGTAGCCATCTAAATGCATCAAGTTAAACATGATGCAGCACTCAAACATGGCAACAAAATACATGGCAGGGATCCACCCATAAAGCTTAACAAAAGATGAACACTGAGCTACGGCCAATTCATCCATTAACAGGTTCAAACAAGCATGGCAAAAGTGCATTTGATAAACAGGTTTCAGACTTAGTGAAATTAACACTTGTCTGGAATTCAGATCAGGTAGCACACTTTGGAGCATGAAAACTATATGCTACAGGAACTTAACATGGCAAAGCAAGGCATGGCATGGAGCTACTCAAAGAGCTTAACAGAAGTCCCTTAGTGACCTTGAGCCAAAAGGGATCAGAAAATACAATTGCAAGCATGTGAACATGGCAAAAACATAATCAGATCTCAGACTTAGTGAAAAACTGGAGCATGCAAATCAGATATTAAGTAGGCATGTTTACGAGCTCTATGCACTCACTACAGAGTAAGGCATGACAATCTAAGCATAAACCCATCAAGAGTACACATTATACAAGCTAGAAATTGCAAGAACAACAACATGGCATGCACGGATCAACAACAACATCCTTGGCAAAATCGCTAACAAGTAGATAATCTGCCCAGATTCACGAAATAGCAAAAGTAGAGCTCGATTGACTCAAGCTAGGGTGCTCCATAATCGCAAACAAGGACATGGATGGATAGAACACTACAAGATTAACAAAACATCCTTACTGATCATCCTCAAAAGAGGCACGAATCACTAGGAAACAACATGAACATATGGCATATTGAAAAAACAGATCAAGGACTTAGTGGAATTGCTAAGTCCCTGAAATCAGCATTAACGAATGCACCACTTTGCTAGCTGTTCCTAGTCACCACACATATCACAAAAATACATGGATAGCACCTCTGTAAAGATGGCAAAGCATATAACAAAACACATGTAGAGGTAATGAGCATATCATGCACACAATAATCATGACAAAAATGACAAATAGCTATTTGGTGCAGCAGATCTGACAATTAACTCAAATAGCACTCTTACAACAGCATTTCGGGCATCAAGATGAACTCTAATGAAAACGAAGCTATGAGATGAAATGATGTGCTCTCTGAGGCGAACATTTTGATATGCTACACGCCCAAAACGGATCTATAGATGCAAAGTTACGGCATGATGAACCTAGCAAAATAATTAGGGTTTCAGGAGGAGAAACAACTGTCTCAGATCTAGATCTATGTACTGTTCATGCGTGGGAACCGAGGCTCGCCAGACTTGGAGCTCGAGCTCGCCGGAGAGAAGCCGGTCGGAGGAGGAGGGGGACGAGGCCGGCCGGCGAGGTGGCCGGAGAGGGCGGTGGCCGCGGCGCGGTCGCCGGCGTGGAGGGGCGGCGGCCGGCGGGAAGGAGCGGC
>NC_041382.1:697618826-697620929 GCF_002162155.2 Triticum dicoccoides | reverse complement strand
GATTACATATTAGGTAAATTACATCCGGGGTGTTACAACACTTTCACCTACAACTAGCAACGCTATAAGAGGGGCTGAGCGAAGCGGTAACATAGCCAATCAACGGTTTGCTAGGACATGGTGGGTTAGAGGTTCGACATGGAAATTTGGGAGGCATGATAAGCAAGTGGTAGGCATCGTAGCATAGGCATAGCAAAAGAGTGAGCATCTAGCAAAGCAAAGATAGAAGTGATTTCGAGGGTATGATCATCTTGCCTGCAAAGTTGTCAGAGTTGACTGGATCCTCGAAAGCAAACTCAACGGGCTCCTCGTTAGCGAACTCGTCTCCCGGCTCTACCCAAACAAACAAGAGGAACGCAATCAACCACGTGCAAACTCAAACAACATGATGCAAACATGATATGCTATGCGGGATGCGATATGGGATGCATATGCAACATATGACAAGGAATGAATGAACCTGGCCTCAACTTGGAAATCCAAGTATGCCACTGGAAAGGTGAGGTGATTTCGGTTGAAAACGATATAAAGAACGCCGGAATCGGAGACACGGTTTGGAAATGGCAAGCAAAACAAATATGGCACCGGTCTGCGATAAACAGCAAGTAGCCATCTAAATGCATCAAGTTAAACATGATGCAGCACTCAAACATGGCAACAAAATACATGGCAGGGATCCACCCATAAAGCTTAACAAAAGATGAACACTGAGCTACGGCCAATTCATCCATTAACAGGTTCAAACAAGCATGGCAAAAGTGCATTTGATAAACAGGTTTCAGACTTAGTGAAATTAACACTTGTCTGGAATTCAGATCAGGTAGCACACTTTGGAGCATGAAAACTATATGCTACAGGAACTTAACATGGCAAAGCAAGGCATGGCATGGAGCTACTCAAAGAGCTTAACAGAAGTCCCTTAGTGACCTTGAGCCAAAAGGGATCAGAAAATACAATTGCAAGCATGTGAACATGGCAAAAACATAATCAGATCTCAGACTTAGTGAAAAACTGGAGCATGCAAATCAGATATTAAGTAGGCATGTTTACGAGCTCGATGCACTCACTACAGAGTAAGGCATGACAATCTAAGCATAAACCCATCAAGAGTACACATTATACAAGCTAGAAATTGCAAGAACAACAACATGGCATGCACGGATCAACAACAACATCCTTGGCAAAATCGCTAACAAGTAGATAATCTGCCCAGATTCACGAAATAGCAAAAGTAGAGCTCGATTGACTCAAGCTAGGGTGCTCCATAATTGCAAACAAGGACATGGATGGATAGAACACTACAAGATTAACAAAACATCCTTATTGATCATCCTCAAAAGAGGCACGAATCACTAGGAAACAACATGAACATATGGCATATTGAAAAAACAGATCAAGGACTTAGTGGAATTGCTAAGTCCCTGATATCAGCATTAACGAATGCACCACTTTGCTAGCTGTTCCTAGTCACCACACATATCACAAAAATACATGGATAGCACCTCTGTAAAGATGGCAAAGCATATAACAAAACACATGTAGAGCTAATGAGCATATCATGCACACAATAATCATGGCAAAAATGACAAATAGCTATTTGGTGCAGCAGATCTGACAATTAACTCAAATAGCACTCTTACAACAGCATTTCGGGCATCAAGATGAACTCTAATGAAAACGAAGCTATGAGATGAAATGATGTGCTCTCTGAGGCGAACATTTTGATATGCTACACGCCCAAAACGGATCTACAGATGCAAAGTTACGGCATGATGAACCTAGCAAAATAATTAGGGTTTCATGAGGAGAAACAACTGTCTCAGATCTAGATCTATGTACTGTTCATGCGTGGGAACCGAGGCTTGCCAGACTTGGAGCTCGAGCTCGCCGGAGAGAAGCCGGTCGGAGGAGGAGGGGGACGAGGCCGGCCGGCGAGGTGGCCGGAGAGGGCGGTGGCCGCGGCGCGGTCGCCGGCGTGGAGGGGTGGCGGCCGGCGGGAAGGAGCGGCGCGGCGCAGTGGTGAGGCAGCGGGGCGGCGCTGGAGTTCGCCGGGGCAGCGTCGGGCGGTGAAGTGGCGGCCGGGCGCGGGGAAGAAACCGGGCG
>NC_041382.1:697570157-697618528 GCF_002162155.2 Triticum dicoccoides | reverse complement strand
GAGGGTTTTGGTGGGTTTTGGGCCAAATTGAAGGGGTGTTGGGCTGCAACACACACGAGGCCTTTTCGGTCCCTCGGTTAACCGTTGGAGCATCAAACGAAGTCCCAATGGTACGAAACTTGACAGGCGGTCTACCGGTAGTAAACCAAGGCCGCTTGGCAAGTCTTGGTCCAATCCGGAAATGTTTAACCCCCACACACGAAAAGAAGGTAGAAATGACCACCGGAGGTGATAGGAGCGCCGGAATGCAAAACGGACAACGGGAGAAATGCTCGGATGCATGAGACGAACACGTATGCAAATGGAATGCACATAATGACATGATATGAGATGCATGACAACGACAACAACACAAGGAGACAAAAACCCGAACCCGAGAAAATAACATAACTTAGCGCCGGAAACGGCAAGAGCTAGATTACATATTAGGTAAATTACATCCGGGGTGTTACAACACTTTCACCTACAACTAGCAACGCTATAAGAGGGGCTGAGCGAAGCGGTAACATAGCCAATCAACGGTTTGCTAGGACATGGTGGGTTAGAGGTTCGACATGGAAATTTGGGAGGCATGATAAGCAAGTGGTAGGCATCGTAGCATAGGCATAGCAAAAGAGTGAGCATCTAGCAAAGCAAAGATAGAAGTGATTTCGAGGGTATGATCATCTTGCCTGCAAAGTTGTCAGAGTTGACTGGATCCTCGAAAGCAAACTCAACGGGCTCCTCGTTAGCGAACTCGTCTCCCGGCTCTACCCAAACAAACAAGAGGAACGCAATCAACCACGTGCAAACTCAAACAACATGATGCAAACATGATATGCTATGCGGGATGCGATATGGGATGCATATGCAAGATATGACAAGGAATGAATGAACCTGGCCTCAACTTGGAAATCCAAGTATGCCACTGGAAAGGTGAGGTGATTTCGGTTGAAAACGATATAAAGAACGCCGGAATCGGAGACACGGTTTGGAAATGGCAAGCAAAACAAATATGGCACCGGTCTGCGATAAACAGCAAGTAGCCATCTAAATGCATCAAGTTAAACATGCTGCAGCACTCAAACATGGCAACAAAATACATGGCAGGGATCCACCCATAAAGCTTAACAAAAGATGAACACTGAGCTACGGCCAATTCATCCATTAACAGGTTCAAACAAGCATGGCAAAAGTGCATTTGATAAACAGGTTTCAGACTTAGTGAAATTAACACTTGTCTGGAATTCAGATCAGGTAGCACACTTTGGAGCATGAAAACTATATGCTACAGGAACTTAACATGGCAAAGCAAGGCATGGCATGGAGCTACTAAAAGAGCTTAACAAAAGTCCCTTAGTGACCTTGAGCCAAAAGGGATCAGAAAATACAATTGCAAGCATGTGAACATGGCAAAAACATAATCAGATCTCAGACTTAGTGAAAAACTGGAGCATGCAAATCAGATATTAAGTAGGCATGTTTATGAGCTCGATGCACTCACTACAAAGCAAGGCATGACAAGCTAAGCATAAACACATCAAGAATACACATTATACAAGCTAGAAATGGCAAGAACAACAACATGGCATGCACGGATCAACAACAACATCCTTGGCAAAATCGCTAACAAGTAGACAATCTGCCCAGATTCACGAAATAGCAAAAGTAGAGCTCGATTGACTCAAGCTAGGGTGCTCCATAATTGCAAACAAGGACATGGATGGATAGACCACTACAAGATTAACAAAACATCCTTACTGATCATCCTCAAAAGAGGCACGGATCACTAGGAAACAACATGAACATATGGCATATTGAAAAAATAGATCAAGGACTTAGTGGAATTGCTAAGTCCCTGAAATCAGCATTAACGAATGCACCACTTTGCTAGCTTGTGCTAGTCACCACACATATCACAAAAATACATGGATAACACCTCTGTAAAGATGGCAAAGCATATAACAAAACACATGTAGAGCTAATGAGCATATCATGCACACAATAATCATGGCAAAAATGACAAATAGCTATTTGGTGCAGCAGATCTGACAATTAACTCAAATAGCACTCTTACAACAGCATTTCGGGCATCAAGATGAACTCAAATGAAAACGAAGCTATGATATGAAATGATGTGCTCTACTTAAACATGGTGCTCAACGCTATATATTATTTCCCAATGATGTATGGCTATCCTATGATGTTTGAGTAGATCCGTTTTGTCCTATGGGTTAATTGATGATCGTGATTGATTTGAGTTGCATGTTTTATTATTGGTGCTGTCCTATGGTGCTCTCCGTGTCACGCAAGCGTGAGGGATTCCCGCTGTAGGGTTTGCAATATGTTCATGATTTTCTTATGGTGGGTGGCGTGAGTGACAGAAGCACAGACCCGAGTAAGTAGGTTGTTTGCGTATGGGATAAAGAGGACTTGATACTTTAATGCTATGGTTGGGTTTTACCTTAATGATCTTAAATAGTTGTGGATGCTTGCTAGAGTTCCAATCATAAGTGCATATGATCCAAGTAGAGAAAGTATGTTAGCTTATGCCTCTCCCTCAAATAAAATTGCAATAATGATTACCGGTCTAGTTATCGATTGCCTAGGGACAAATAACTTTCTTGTAACAAAAAGCTCTCTACTAAAACTAACTTAGTTGTGTCTTTACCTAAACATCCCCTACTTTTTATTTATGTAATCTTTATTATCTTGCAAACCTATCCAACAACACCTACAAAGTACTTCTAGTTTCATACTTGTTCTAGGTAAAGCGAACGTCTAGCGTGCGTAGAGTTGTATCGGTGGTCGATAGAACTTGAGGGAATATTTGTTCTGCCTTTAGCTCCTCGTTGTGTTCGACACTCTTACTTATCGAAAACTGTTGCGATCCCCTATACTTGTGGGTTATCAAGACCTTTTTCTGGCGCCGTTGCCGGGGAGCAATAGCGTGGGGTGAATATTCTCGTGTGTGCTTGTTTGCTTTATCACTAAGTAATTTTTATTTGCTGTTCTTAGTTGTTCTTTATCTTTAGTTATGGATATGGAACACGAAATACCAAAAAAATTAGGTGTACTTGCTGCTCATGGAGATGAGGAACCTCCTAAAACCCTCGATGCTCGTTATGTACTACTTTGATAATCCAGAGAAAACCCCATTCAATTTGGTAATGGGAGACATGTTGGATCAACGTGAATACTTTAGGGATTATCGCTTGACTCAAAAAGGGAAACTATTATGGGATCAAATATATATGTTGAAGTGGTATGCTAGGCAACTATGCTTGAGATATGATTATACTTGTTGCTCTAGGATGAAGTCTCCACACCTTCCCTTTTCATGCAAATTTAATGATAATGAAACCTTGGCTTCTTATGCTAGAAGTATATATGACTACTATGATGTGGAACAAATAGAAGAATTTGTTGCTTTTATGGGTGCTTATGAAATTGAATCTATGTTCAAAGAATATGAAAATCTTTATGATGTTGTTTACAGACCTGAAAATTTAGCTATCCTTAAATATTGTTATGATAATTATGAATATAATTCCGATATTGATGCGTTTATTGAGAAAGTCTCCGCTGTCCCAGAAGAGACTAATATTTTGCAGGAATCTATGGAAGAAGAAATTGACGAAACTATGAGCTCATTGGATGAAAAAGATGAGGAGGAGAGCGAAGAACAAAAGGAGGAATTGCGGATTGATCACCCGTGCCCACCTTCTACTGAGAGTAACTCTTCAACTCATACAATGTTTAATTTCCCTTCGTGCTTACCGAAGGATGAATTCTATGATAATTGCTATGATCCCGTTGATTCTTTTGAAATATCCCTTTTTGATGATGCTTGCTATGCTTGTGGCCAAGATGCCAATATGAATTATGCTTATGGAGATGAACTTTCTATAGTTCCTTATGTTAAACATGAAATTGTTGCTATTGCACCCACACATGATAGTCCTATTATCTTTTTGAATTCTCCAAAACTACACTATATCGGAGAAGTTTGTGCTTATTAAGGATTATATTGATGGGTTGCCTTTTACTAGTACACATGATGATTTTGATGAATATAATATGCATTTTCTTTCTACTCCTACTTGCAATTATTATGAGAGAGGAACTATATCTCCACCTCTCTATGTTTCCCACACGATAAAATTGCAAGAAACTGTTTATACTATGCATTGGCCTTTACTATGTGTGCATGAATTGTTCTTTTATGACATGCCGATGCATAGGAAGAGAGTTAGACTTCATTGGTACATGATATATGTTACTTTGTGCTCACTACTAAATTACAAATCATTTTTAATTAAAATTGGCTTTGATATACCTTGGGATCCGGGTGGATTCACTACTTGAGCACTATATGCCTAGCTTAATGACTTTAAAGAAAGCGCTGCCAGGGAGACAACCCGGAAGTTTTAGAGAGTCATTTATTTCTGTTGAGTGCTTTCTTATAGTTTAAAAACAACAAAAATAAAGAGGGGAACCCAAAACTTTTTCAAAAAGGAAAGTGAAAGTGAGAGAGACAAGCATTGTTGAAGTGGGAGCTAGCCTTGAACTTTGTTCATGCTCACGGAAACTTTGTGAATCTTGATTACAGAAACTTTTCAACAAAAATAATTGTCCCCTTGTACAATTCCATTGTATTATAAAAAGAATGTGCCAAGGTTTGCCTTTAGGATGTTTACAATGCTTGTTGGTTTGTATGGTGCAGGACAGAAACTTTGGCTGTAGTGTACGATTTTTCCTTTTTTACTGGAACGTCAAATGGTTCTGATTCTTTTTGCACTGTATTTCTATACAAAGTTTTTATGTTTCCTAATTTTTTCATAAATTTTCAAGTATCAGAAGTATGGTGAATGTTCAGATTATTACAGACTGTTCTGTTTTAGACAGATTCTGTTTTTGATGCATAGTTTGCTTGTTCTGATGAAACTATCGATTTATATCAGTGGATTAAGCCATGAAAAAGTTATATTAAAGTAGACACAATGCAAAAACAAAATATGAATTCGTTTGCAATAGTACTTAGAGTAGTGATTTGCTTTATTATACTAACGGATCTTACCGAGTTTTCTGTTGAAGTTTTGTGTGGATGAAGTGTTCGATGATCGAGAAGGTCTCGATGTGAGAAGAAGGAAGAGAGGCAAGATCTCAAGCTTGGGGATGCCCGAGGCACCCCAAGTAAATATTCAAGGAGACTCAAGCGTCTAAGCTTGGGGATGCCCTGGAAGGCATCCCCTCTTTCTTCAACAAATATCGGTATGTTTTCGGATTCATTTCATTCATGTGATATGTGTACATCTTGGAGCGTCTTTTGCATTTAGTTTTTCTTTTTATTTTATGCACCATGATGGTATGAGATAGTCCTTGGTTGATTTATAGAATGCTCTATGCACTTCACTTATATCTTTTGAGTATGGCTTTATAGAATGATTCGTGTGCTTCACTTATATCATTTGAAGTTTGGATTGCCTGTTTCTCTTTACATAGAAAACCGCCATTTGTAGAATGCTCTTTTGCTTCACTTATATTTGTTAGAGAGTGGGCATATCCTTTGTAGAAAGAATTAAACTCTCTTGCTTCACTTATATCTATTTAGAGAGATGACAGGAACTGGTCATTCACATGGTTAGTCATAAAATCCTACATAAAACTTGTAGATCAGTGAATATGATATGTTTGATTCCTTGCATAGTTTTGCGATATAAAGATGGTGATATTAGAGTCATGCTAGTGGGTAGTTGTGGATTAGTAGAAATACTTGTGTTGAGGTTGGTGATTCCTGTAGCATGCACGTATGGTGAACCGTTAAGTAATGAAGTCGGAGCATGAGGTATTTATTGATTGTCTTCCTTATGAGTGGCGGTCGGGGACGAGCGATGGTATTTTCCTATCAATCTATCCCCCTAGGAGCATGCACGTAGTACTTTTTTTCGATGACTAATAGATTTTTGCAATAAGTATGTGAGTTCTTTATGACTAATGTTGAGTCCATGGATTATACGCACTCTAACCCTTCCACCATTGCTAGCCTCTCTAGTACCGCGCAACTTTCGCCGGTACCTTAAACCCACCATATACCTTCCTCAAAACAGCCACCATACCTACCTATTATGGCATTCCCATAGCCATTCCAAGATATATTGCCATGCAACTTCCATCATCATCATATACATGACTTGAGCATTTATTGTCATATTGCCTGCATGATCGTAAGATAGCTAGCATGATGTTTTCATGGCTTGTCCGTTTTTTGATGTCATTGCTACGCTAGATCATTGCACATCCCGGTACACCGTCGGAGGCATTCATATAAAGTGTTATGATCATCATTATTAGAGCATTGCCCCAGTGAGGAAAGGATGATGGAGACTATGATTCCCCCACAAGTCGGGATGAGACTCCGGACGAATAAAAAGAGAAAGGCCAAAAAAAAGAAGGCCCAAAAAAGGAAAAAAATGAGAGAAAAAGAGAGAAGGGGCAATGTTACTATCCATTTAGCACACTTGTGCTTCAGAGTAGCACCATGTTCTCCATATAGAGAGAGTCTCTTGACCTATCACTTTCATATACTAGTGGGAATTTTCATTATATAACTTGGCTTGTATATTCCGATGATGGGCTTCCTCAAATGCCCGAGGTCTTCATGAGCAAGCAAGTTGGATGCACACCCACTTAGTTTTCAGTTTGAGCTTTCATACACTTATAGCTCTAGTGCATCCGTTGCATGGCAATCCCTACTCACTCACATTGATATCTATTGATGGGCATCTCCATAGCCCGTTGATACGCCTAGTGAAGGAAATATGCCCTAGAGGCAATAATAAAGTTATTATTTATTTCCTTATATCATGATAAATGTTTATTATTCATGCTAGAATTGTATTAACCGGAAACATAATACTTGTGTGAATACATAGACAAACAGGGTGTCACTAGTATGCCTCTACTTAACTAGCTCGTTGATCAAAGATGGTTATGTTTCCTAGCCATTGACATGAGTTGTCATTTGATTAACGGGATCACATCATTAGGATAATGATGTGATTGACATGACCCATTCCATTAGCTTAGCACTCGATCGTTTAGTATGTTGCTATTGCTTTCTTCATGACTTATACATGTTCCTATGACTATGAGATTATGCAACTCCCGTTTACCGGAGGAACGCTTTATGTGCTACCAAACGTCACAACATAACTGGGTGATTATGAAGGTGCTCTACAGGTGTCTCCAAATGTACTTATTGGGTTGGGGTATTTTGAGATTAGGATTTGTCACTCTGATTGTTGGAGAGGTATCTCGGGGCCCTCTCGGTAATGCACATCACTTAAGCCTTGCAAGCACTACAACTAATGAGTTAGTTGCGGGATGATGTATTACAGAACGAGTAAAGAGACTTGCCGGTAACGAGATTGAACTAAGTATTGAGATACCGACGATCGAATCTCGGGCAAGTAACATACCGATGACAAAGGGAACAACGTATGTTGTTATGTGGTCTGACCGATAAAGATCTTCTTAGAATATGTGGGAGCCAATATGAGCATCTAGGTTCCGCTGGTTATTGACCAGAGACGTGTCTTGGTCATGTCTACATAGTTCTCGAATCCATAGGGTCCGCACACTTAAAGTTTTGATGACGGTTATATTATGAGTTTATGAGTTTTGATGTACCGAAGGTTGTTCGGAGTACCGGATGTGATCATAGACATGACAAGGAGTCTCGAAATGGACGAGACATGAAGATTGATATATTGGAAGCCTATATTTGGATATCGGAAGTGTTCTGGTTGAAATCGGGATTTTACCGGAGTACCGAGGGGTTACCGGAACCCCCCCGGGGGCTTAATGGGCCATAGTGGGCCTTTGTGGAGAATAGTAGAGGCAGCCAGGGCAGGGCCGCACGCCCCTCCCCTAGTCCTAATAGGACAAGGAGAGGGGGGCGGCGCCCCCCTTTCCTTCCTCTCTCCCTCCTCTTTCCCCCTCCACTCCTAATCCAACATGGAAAAGGGTCCCTCCTGGCCAGCCGCACCTCCCCCTTGCTCCTTTATATACGGGGGCAGGGGGGCACCCTAGAGACACAATAATTGATCGTTTGATCTTTTAGCCGTGTGCGGTGCCCCCCTCCACCATAGTCCACCTCGATAATACTGTAGCGGTGCTTAGGCGAAGCCCTGCGTCGGTAGAACATCATCATCATCACCACACCATCGTGCTGAGGAAACTCTCCCTCAACACTCGGCTGGATCGGAGTTCGAGGGACGTCATCGGGCTGAACGTGTGCTGAACTCGGAGGTGCCGTGTGTCCGGTACTTGATTGGTCGGATCGTGAAGACGTACGACTACATCAACCTCGTTGTGCTAATGCTTCTACTTTCGGTCTACGAGGGTACATGGACAACACTCTCCCCTCTCGTTGCTATGCTTCACCATGATCTTGCGTGTGCGTAGGAATTTTTTTGAAATTACTACGTTCCCCATCAGTGTCATCCGAGCCTGGTTTTATGCGTTGATGTTATATGCATGAGTAGAACACAAGTGAGTTGTGGGCAATATAAGTCATACTGCTTACCAGCATGTCATACTTTGGTTCGACGGCATTGTTGGATGAAGTGGCCCAGACCGACATTACGCGTACGCTTACGCGAGACTGGTTCTACCGACATACTTTGCACATAGGTGGCTGGCGGGTGTTAGTTTCTCCAACTTAAGTTGAACCAAGTGTGGCTACGCCCGGTCCTTGCGAAGGTTAAAACATCACCAACTTGACAAACTATCGTTGTGGTTTTGATGCGTAGGTAAGAACGGTTCTTTCTCAGCCCGTAGCAGCCACGTAAAACTTACAACAACAAAGTAGAGGACGTCTAACTTGTTTTTGCAGGGCATGTTGTGATGTGATATGGTCAAGACATGACGCTAAATTTTATTGTATGAGATGATCATGCTTTATAACTGAGTTATCGGCAACTGGCATGAGCCATATGGTTGTCGCTTTATTGTATGCAATGCAATCGCCCTATAATTGCTTTGCTTTATCACTAAGCGGTAGCGATAGTCGTAGAAGTAATAGTTGGCAAGACGACAACGATGCTATGATGGAGATCAAGGTGTCACGCCGGTGACGATGGTGATCATGACGGTTGTCGGTGTCAAAACCGGCGGATCTCGGGTAGGGGGTCCTGAACTGTGCGTCTAAGGCGGATGGTAACAGGAGGGAGGGGACACGATGTTTTACCCAGGTTCGGGCCCTCTTGATGGAGGTAAAACCCTACGCCCTGCTTGATTTATTCTTGATGATATGAGTATTACAAGAGTTGATCTACCACGAGATCGGTGAGGCTAAACCCTAGAAGCTAGCCTATGGTATGATTGTATGTTGTCCTACGGACTAAAACCCTCCGGTTTATATAGACACCGGAGGGGGTTAGGGTTACACAAGGTCGGTTACAAAGGAGGAGATATACATATCCATATTGCCTAGCTTGCCTTCCACGCCAAGTAGAGTCCTATCCGGACACGAGACGAAGTCTTCAATCTTGTATGTTCATAGTCCAACAGTCCGGCCAAAGGAAATAGTCCAGCTGTCCGGAGATGCCCTAATCCAGGACTGACTCAGTAGCACCTGAACCAGGCTTCAATGATGATGAGTCCAGCGCACAGTGTTGTCTTCGGCATTGCAAGGCGGGTTCCTCCTCCGAATACACCACAGAAAAATTTGAATACAAGGATAGTGTCCGACCCTGCAAAATAAGTTCCACATACCACCGTAGAGAGAATAATATTTCCACAAATCTAATTTGCTGACACATTTTGGCAACATGACATTATGCCATGGCCCGGTGATTATTCGAACCATTTCCTTCAACTAGCCACGCACATAACACGAGGCAGTTTCTTGACACGTCTTGTCAAAGAAGAGATCGTGTCCCCCTTATTACGGGATTCTCATCAATACGGGCATGGGTAACCCAACCGCGCCATCAATTACGACGCTTGGGGGATAAGCAAGTTTTACCAGGCTAGTGGGGGCGCATAGTTTCGGCCGCCCTTATAAAGGGATAAGGTTTAACCTTTTTCTACCCACGCCTTCTTCCTCCTTGCTCATCCATTCTTGCGCACTCAAGCTCTAACGCCCAAGTCCACATCCTTCTCCTCAACCTTCTCCAAACATGTCCGGAGCGGGAGGCAAGTGGATGGCTTCCTCCGTCATGGAGGGTCACATCAAAAAGCAGCGCGGAGCCGGATACTTAGCCGCGAATATCGCGCATCGGCTGCCCGCTGCGGGGCAGATCGTTCCTACCCCGGAACCTCACGAGAGGGTAGTTTTCCTCCACCACTTCCTCCGCGGACTAGGGTTTCCCCTCCATCCATTCGTCCGTGGTCTCATGTTCTACTATGGGCTGGACTTCCATGATCTGGCCCCGAACTTCATCCTCAACATTTCGGCGTTCATCGTCATGTGTGAGGCTTTCCTCCGCATCCGGCCCCACTTCGGCCTATGGCTGAAGACCTTCAATATCAAGCCGAAGGTGGTGGGGGGCCAACAAGCAGAATGCGGCGAAGCCATTGTGGGCAAGATGCCCAATGTTATATGGCTTGAAGGCTCCTTCGTGGAGACCATAAAGGGGTGGCAATCGGCGTGGTTCTACATCACCGAGCCACGCGACACCAACTGGGTTGCGGCCCCCGAGTTTTGATCCGGAATCCCCACGCGGCTCACCTCCTGGAAAGAGAAGGGCCTATCCTGGGGTTCATCAGTGGAGCTGGACGGACTCCATAAATGTATCCGGAATATGGCAAGCAAGAAGCTCAAGCTTGTCAACATAATACAGGTCATGCTCATCCACCGGATCCTCCCGTGTCAACAACGGGATTTCAACTTGTGGGAGTTCGACCCAGCCCAGCACCAAACTCTGAGCGAGCTCTTTGACACGACACACAAAGACGTCTGGAGGGTGCTGTTCAAGGGCGCCGAGGTCCCTCCCTCTCTCACCGAGGACCGAGGGCTAAGCGTGAAGCACCTAGCGCATTCAGTGAGTTCTATACATCCGATAGGATATTTATTTCCCCTAGCTTAATCATGTGCGGGGTCTGAGATCCATGCCTTTGACAGGACTGGGTGGAGACGTTGGGGCAGATTAACTGTCCGGCCCCTCTGCCCGAAGACACTGCGGACGCTCTCCTGACGGAGATGCTGACTCCGGCTCCTTACAAGGTGCCGGAGAATACCAAGAAGGCCAAGGGAACCCGAAAGAGTTCCCGACGCCAGGTGTTATCGGACTCATTGTCCGACAATTCCGCGACGCACTCCTCCCCCGAAGACGAGGAGGAAGATGAAGATGCTCCCCCTTCAGTCGGGGGAGACAAGAAAAGGAAGGCCACCCCGACCGGGGGGGGGGGGCGAAGGGTCCAAGAAGGGGAGAACCCTCCTTTCGGACTACTCCACCACTGCCGCCGAAGGCGAAGACGAGTGGCTGCTCAGGGCCAAGCCCCTGGCGAAGTCGTAAGTATTCGGATATCAGAGTAACTCATAGCATACCTTTGTTTCACTGCTTCCCCTAACACCGAATATGATTATGCAGACCGCCCCAAGCCCGTATCGACGTATCTTCGTCGGGCGGCTCCTTGGACTCGTCGGATATGGATAGCGATCCACTTTCGACCGCCACCACCCCTTTCCCCACGGACAATGCCGAGGTATTGTCTCAAGAGGCACGGGGTCGAGGGGAGACAATCCCGGAGGCGCCTCAGGGCGACCTTCCGGACTCCAGGAGCAGAGGGAGGGAGGCTCCCGAGGGCTCCAAGTTCGGCATTCAGCCGAACGCCGCGTCGGAACCTCTAGTGGTTCCAAACTCAGGCAGGTGGCCTCCTTCCAAAAGGGGCAAGACGCCTGTGCCAGTGACCTCTGTCCATCCAGAGGCACCAGACAACCTGCTGGGAGCGCTTCGCAGCACTTCCATCGACGAAGAGCACCGCACTATTATGAGTGCGGTGATCCAGAAGGTTCAGTCCGCCAAGAGTGAACTGACTGAAGCTTGTGCCAGCCTTCTAATAGGCTTTGAGGTAAGTATTTGAAATATAGGAAAAATATTACCCCATAGACAGTAGCCCCTGATGCTCTGTTCGGCGTTCACAAAGAAAAGCCGAATAGAGGATCGAACAATATCGCAGGAGTCTAATATAAGTATGTCTATATGCGTATGCAGGCTTCGCAGCTGGCCTCTGCCGCACTGACTGCGGAGGTCGCCGCACTGAAGCAGGACCTCGAAGAGTCCAACAAAGAGCTCGGCCTTGCCAAGAGGCAGCTCGAGGAGAACAAAGGTAAGTAGTACCAAGTCTATGGATATATATATAAAAAGAATGTGATTGCAAAATGACAGTATCATCGTAAATTTGCTAGGGGCCACGATAGAGGTGGCGACCCTGAAGCAAGCGCTATCCGAGGCCGAAAACAATGTGGCCCAGGAGCGCACCGAGCGGGAAAAACAAGAGGCACGGGTGGGCGAGGTGCAGCAAGAGCTCCACGCTCTCGTGACGAAGCACGGGGTGTTGGAGCTTGACTTGAAGACGCAAGAGTCCGAGCTTGCCACGGCCCTTGAGAGTGCAAAGAGTGCCAAGGCTAAAGCCCAAAAGGCTCTCCAGGAGATTGATGCGATGAAGAAGATAGCGGTGGGTAAGGCATTCTATATGAAAAGCAAGCATGTGAAAGTAAATTACTTGTTACTTACCCGAATCCGGAGCTCACCAGGAGCATTCGGAGATTTTCCCCGCAGCGTGTCGGATGCCGCACGGTTTTACCAGGCCGAGGAGGGAAGCTCAACAGAGAAGCTGTTTTGGTCTCAGTATACTGAGACCGAACACCCGATGCCTCTGAGCGACGAGCTGAAGCAACTGGTCGAGCTGCACAAGGCGGCCGAACAGGCCATGAAGGGCTTTATAGTCCGGATGTGGCCTGGTGACGCCCTTCCCAACAGCTACTTCCGCCTGGTGAGGCGGCTTGTGGATGCCTGCCCACGGCTGGAAGTCATTAAGCGGTCCGTCTACATCGAAGGTGCACGCCGGGCTTTCGCCCGTGCGAAGGTGCACTGGGCTAAGATGGACGTCGTGAAGCTGGTGAAGGAAGGGCCACCGCAGGGCAAGGAGCATCGCCACCGCGAGATGTATTATGAGGGTGTCCTTAAGGGTGCCCATGTAATGCCCTCGATGCGACTATATCTCCCACGTGTCGAAGCACGACTTAGAGGCATAACCGCATTGAAAGCAATGTCGCAAGTGAGGTAATCTTCACAACAACCCATGTAATGAATAAGGGAAAAGGTACATAGTTGGCTTACAATCGCCACTTCACACAATACATGAATAAAGCATTACACCATTCAGATACACACAAGGTCTGACTACGGAACCCAAAATGAAGAAGACTACCCCAAAAGCTACACAGATCCCCGATCGTCCCAACTGGGCTCCACTACAGATCAACTGAAACGAAACAACACTACGAACAAGGTCTTCATCGAGCTCCTCCTTGAGCTTGGTTGTGTCACCTGCATGGTTCAACGACACCTGCAAGCGGGTTTTGGAAGTATCTGTGAGTCACGGGGACTCAGCAGTCTCACACACTCGCGATCAAGACTATTTAAGCTTATAGGGAGGGTAAAAGGTATAAGGTGGAGTTGTAGCAAGCGACTAGCATATATGGTGGCTAAACATACGCAAATGAGAGCGAGAAGAGAAGGCAAAGGCACGATCGATAAAACTATGAACAAGAAGTGATCCTAGAACAACCTACATGAAGCATAACTCCAACACCGTGTTCACTTCCCGGACTCCGCCGAGAAGAGACCATCACGGCTACACACGCGGTCGATGCATTTTAATTAAGTTAAGGTTTCAGGTTTTCTACAACCGGACATTAACAAATTCCCATCTTCCCATAACCACGGGCACGGCTTTTGAAAGTTCAAATCCCTGTAGGGGTGTCCCAACTTAGCCCATCACAAGCTCTCACGGTCAACGAAGGATATTCCTTCTCCTAGGAAGACCCGATCAGGCTTGGAATCCCGGTGACAAGACATTTCAACAATGGCAAAACAAGACCAGCAAAGCCACCCAGATGTGCCGACAAATCCCGATAGCAGCTGCACATATCTCGTTCTCAGGGCACACCGGATGAGCAAGACGTCGGGTAGGCCATCCTAGAGTTGCCCCTGGTAGCCCCGGACATCGCTCAGTTGGACCAACACTTAGAGAAGCACTGGCCCGGGGGGTTAAATAAAGATGACCCTTGAGCCGGCCGACCCAAGGGAAAGAAAAGTCTAGGTGACAAATGGTAAAACCAATGTTGGGCCTTGCTGGAGGAGTTTTATTCAAGGCGAACTGTCAAGGGGTTCCCATTATAACCCAACCGTGTAAGGAAGGCAAAATCCGGGAACATAACACCGATATGACGGAAACTAGGGCGGCAAGAGTGGAACAAAACACCAGGCATAAGGCCAAGCCTTCCACCCTTTACCAAGTATATAGATGCATTAAGATAAATAAGAGATATTGTGATATCCTAACAAAATAACCATGTTCCAAACATGGAACAAGCTCCAATCTTCACCTGCAGCTAGCAACGCTATAAGAGGGGCTGAGCAAAGCGGTAACATAGCCAAACAACGATTTGCTAGGAAAAGGTGGGTTAGAGGCTTGGCTTAACAATATGGGCATGATAAGCAAGTGGTAGGTATCGCAGGATAGGCATAGCAAAAGAGCGAGCAACTAGCAAGCAAAGATAGAGGTGATTTCGAGGGTATGGTCATCTTGCCTGAGATCCTGCAAGGAAGAAGAACGAGTCCATGAAGAAGACAAATGGTCGTAGTCAAACGAATCCTCACAAACGCGACGTTATCGGAACTAACCCGAAGAAGCAACAGCAGAAAGAAGCAAACAACATAGTAAAACAACCATCACATAAGCATGGCATGATGCACAACCAAGTATGATGCATGTCCGGATTAATGAAGCATGGCATGGCAAAGTGCACAAACAAAACTACAAGTTAAGTGGAGCTCAATATGCAATGAGTTGCATATTGACGGGACACCACATCAATTATTTAGTTCACTCCCGGTTAGGTACTCAACAATATTAAATGTTGGTAAACATGGCAAGAGGTGAGGCATAACAAAACTACACCATCTAAACAATTTAAATGGGGCCAGAGATAACAAATAACGAATCCGGTAAATCCCCATATGCATTAGTAATTTATTGCAACAACACTTTAAACATTTTAATTGTTGTTATCATGATGCGGATGACATGTGCAAGTTTTATGCAAGTTGTTATGAAAATGTTGACAAGCATATTATGAAGCATTTGTCACCGTGGCGGAAACGAAAAGGGGTGCCACGAAGATGAATCCGAAAATGACGCCACGACAACATATCGGTTCCGACAACTCATTGAGATGTCGGTGCAAAAGAAGCAAGTGTGCGAGACATGCTAGAGATAGAGGGGTGATTCTAGGTTACCGAGTTCCCACGAGTGGACGGCAAAATAGGGGCAACGTGCACCGATAGTTTGGACTCGAGGCGAACGAGGGTGCATCTCATACAACATGCATTCGTTCACGGGCATCGTCTCGGGGTTATACCTTCGAAGCGTGCAAGTGGGACAGTTCTCGTTCGGTGCAAAGTAGAGGAAGAAGACGTTCTCATGACGGCGGTAATGGAAGTAGTCATTCTCGCACGCTCTAGGGTCGCCCGTAGTGGAAGTATACGTTTCGTTTTTCGAGAGGTACTTAACGAATCCAACGTCCTCGGGGCGACGGTAGTGGTACACATGACGTCGGGGTACTTGTCGGTCCGGTCTTGGCGGTGTAGATGTATACGTTGTCGGGGTACTTGTTGCATCACCGGGTGTAGTCGTACACATTTGAAGCGGGACTTAGCGTATCCATGTACTTGGCAGTCCAGGACGTAGAGGTACACTTGTCCAAGTGGAACTTGACGATGACGGGGTCTTTAGGGTACTTGGCGCTTGAGGTTCCAATCCGGTTTCGAATGCGTTCACGCAACACATCGCAGGAGCAAGAGGCAACAACTTGGTGGGGTTCTGGCCATACATGGTGATCACGAAGTCGAGGCGAACGACACTGCTTGAGAAGGCAAACGACGGCTATGACAGGGCATGAGGAGAGGCCAAGGAGCTCGATGGGGCAAGTGAAGCAACATGCGGCACGGACGTCCATGAAGGTGAGCAGGGAAGGCATGGCAAGAAGGCATGGGAGGATCCCGTGGCCGTGGAGGGCCAGTGGCGGCCTGGACAACGGCAAAGACGGGGCTGGAAATGGACGACGAGGAGGAGAGCTTGGGGTCGAGCATGGTGCAGGGCTCTGGCGGCAGGAGCAGGGAGCTTGGTGCGGCGACGGCAGAGGCGCGGTGCTCCGGCTGAGACTTGGCGCGCAACGGCGTCGGGCGAAGAAGGACGCAACAGCGGGGCAACGAACGAGCCGTGTTAGGCGATGGCTCGGCGGCCATGGAGGTGGGTTGGCACAGAGGAGGAGGACGATGGGGACCGAGCGGGACTCCTCCCTAGTGGCAGGTCGAGGAGGGGGGTAGTAGGCCAGGGTGGTGGAGGAAGGCCATGGAAGAGGTGCATGGTGCGCGCTAAGAGACAAGAGGGAGAGGGTCGACGGGAGGAGGAAAGGGATCAGGCACGGGGCTCTCTTGGCGGCGCAGCGAGGGGAAATGGGAGAGAGAGGTAGCTATCGGCTAGGGTAAGAGCAGTGGGCTGTGGGAGATGGGCCTAGGAGGTCGGCCCAGTGGAGAGGCAAAAAGGCCAGGGCCTTAGAGAGGGATTAGGAGGGGGGGTCGGCTGGACCTGCAGATGGGCCGGCCAGTTGCCGCTTCAGATAAAAAAGCCAACCTTTTGCTATTTCCCATTTATAGAGAAGTAGATAGGAGGACAAAGGAAGGAAAGAAAAAGCTAGGGGTTTTAGAAAATGCTGAAACTTCTCCTACTAAGTCTAAGAATTATACATAGTCCAAGAAAAGAAGTTTCACGCGAAATATAAGAGTTTAAAACAAATTCATCTAAATTTAATACAAAATATTTGAACTAGGATGAGGTTTTAGGAGTATCCAAAAATGTTCGGATTTTTGGAGGAACCTCGGAATATGATGAAAGAATAAATAGCAAAGTTAGAGGCCAAGAGTTGTGATAACAAAGGCATTGAGATTTATTTTGCAAGTGTGTTCCAGTGAATTCCAACAAATGGAATATTTAATATAGCTCCCTACTATCGGGAGGGTATGTTATAAAGAGAAGTCACCAGGTGAATTCCCTTGGTTTAAATGGATCAACGATCCATGCCATTCATTTAGTTGAGTTGCAAAAGACTTATGATATGATGACATGATGCAAAGCACATGATACAACGAACCAAAACGAAACACCCGACAACACTCGGAAACATGGAAGGCATCTGAAGCTCCAGTCTTGGGGCGTCACAACACTCCACCACTATGATAGGATCTCGTCCCGAGATCTAGAATGTCACCGGAGAGAAAAGGAAGAGGAAGATAAGAGGTAAAACTAAGTTGCTTCTTTGACAAACAAGTGAAACCAAAGAACCTTGAGAGATTGATCAACTTGAAAGAAAGAATACAACAAAGATGAACAAAGTTGAAAACACTCTGTTATAAAAGAGAAACAAGGAAGAACAAATTCGGGCAACACTCTGGTTGAAAAATGATAAGCAACTTGATAAGATGAAAAGAACTAGAAGAGATGAGACAACACTCCGGTTAAATGGATAAGCAAAGGAAAGAACATGATCTTTGATAAAACGATATGATGGTTGAAGAAAGCAATATCACAATGCCTCTGGAATGAAAGAATAGAAGTTGGATCGTCAGAACAAAAGAACGGAGAAGAAAACAACATCTTCTACCTCCAATGAGCATGAAAAGCATCTTTAGGAGAAGGGTCAAACGGAATTGTTGGAAAACCAACAACGAAAAGAGTAATCTTGTTGTGGGCTTATATAAAACATCTCAAAATTATGAGGGAAATTCCGCCACTAACGGAAACAATAGATTGGATTGAAATGAACAAGGAGACGAGAAACTTATTTCATCGGGAGGATAGATGAAGAACTTGGATCATTTATAAGCACCATAAATAGCAACAATCCTTAGGGAAAGCTTTAGGTGAAATATAACCCAAGGTGACTCCAATTACGATATTGATGGATTTAAAATATCTCATTCTTGATAACTTGTGAATCATGAAACACGAAGGAAAATTATCAAGAATGACATAACACCACCTCAAAAGATAAAATAGGAAGAACTACACTTAGAAATGGAAGATGAAGAATGTTTGAGCTCCTCTGAAAAGAATCTCAATGAACACTTCGAGAAGGAGTTGAATCTTTGATGAGCCATCATGTAGAGCCTCCATGAAGAACTCCAGTAACAAAAGGATGATCAACGAAAGGAAAGAGAAGTTGAAAACACAAGGTGACGCCTTGCGATGATTTAGATGGACCTTTGCGAGAAGATAAGTGAATATTTGGAACTCTGGATTAAAGATAAGCATCTCGAACCGAGAATGTGATATGATGAACCACTTCGGAAATAAGAATTAGATCACTTGGATGAAACAATAATAAGAATTACGTTATGCGTCTCCTTCACCAATTAAATTGATGACGAGCAAACGGATTTGGCATACTACTTATTCCGGTAGAAAGGATTGAGAGAGATATAGCTTAAACTCAATGAACCACCATAAGAATTGAAAATGAACGAAGTAAAGGGATGAATCACCGGTAAGAATTAGCAAATTAATGAAGATACATGAGAGAATTTTTTAGATACAAGTGAAACGAAGAGATCCCGAGCTGATTAGAGAATACTTGGATGATGCACCGGTAAGATTTGGAGAAACGAGAGCTGGAAGCTGAAATGATTAATTCTTCTGAAATGATGGGCTCCGGAGGAAAGAAAAGAGAAGACAACTCACGAAATGCTCCGGATAGGTGAAAAGAATTGACACAATCGAACACAATTATGAGAGGATGGCATCAAGCTAGAATCAAGAATCTTGAAGAGAATGAAGCAAGATTGAGAGAAAAAAAATCTTCTTCGATCTTCAAATCCGAGAATGACGACGAGAAACACCACCAAATTGTTGAGATACTCCGGGATGACGAATAGAAAGGTTGAGCCAACGGTGAAAAGAATTTGAAAGACCTTGGAGCAAGACATCTGACTGATGAAAATTCATTCTTACGTCAAACTTTGAAAGATTTGAGAAGCTCTGGTAAAATTAGAAGAGTCAGGTAAGATCCTGGGAAAAGACCTGTGGGTTAGGCCCACTCAAGAGAAACACCATTGATGATTTAAAAGATAGATTGCACCGGTTAAATTAAATAGCTTGAATGAGATTACAACCTCGAAATAGGTTGAACGGATCTTGGATGGCAAGACGAGCCTTCTGAGATATCTTCAGCACTCTGGAACAATAGAATAGCAATAGTGGATGATTAAGAGGTGCACCGGCATGAGAACACATTTGAAACGAGGAAAAAAG
Organism: Triticum dicoccoides; assembly: GCF_002162155.2. Classification (NCBI taxonomy): domain Eukaryota; kingdom Viridiplantae; phylum Streptophyta; class Magnoliopsida; order Poales; family Poaceae; genus Triticum; species Triticum dicoccoides. Next base: position 697,598,944 of record NC_041382.1, on the reverse strand, counting down.
ATATGATCAACAAAACTTGAATTGAATCCACCAGAGAAGAAAAAAACGAATAATGATGAACTTAAAGCTCCGTTAGTGTCTTCGTGAGAATCACCGGATAAAAAACATTGACGGAAAGAATGGAGAGACTTCACATCAATAAGCTGGATACTTGATTAAGAAATCTGAGTCCTTGAAGGAAAAGGTTGGGAGGGCGGGAAAAACAAAGGCAACTTGGGGCGGAAGAAATGAGCACCGTTGAGAAGAACTGATAATTGATCTTGCGGATGTTGAAATGATCGCATCCACTTGAAGAGAAACACGCTGGTTGAAAAGGATTGACATGACAATCTCGATTATCACGAAGGATTAGTATTCACTTAGAAATATGAGAACACCGCTTATGGAAGGTATGGAATCAACATTTGACATTGAAGCAACTCAAATACCACAAACCAAAACAAAAACAAAGGATTGACTTAGGAAATAAGCCGGAACAAACATATGATAGAGATTTCGTCCGAAGTTTTTGTGGTGGGGCCTACACGGGCTCGATCGTACAGCACCATCATGTACAAGCCAATGCACATGACATACGAAGCGTCCGAGTCACCATAGCCAAGGACTCTTTAAGACACAACGAGACCACTGTAAAACCAACCGTTGATAGGAGGACCACTAGACGTCGAACCCCAATTTCATATCATACATCTGTCGGAAAGATATCCTAAGAGCTACTTGAATTCCCACTTATAAACTCCCGAAATTTCTGGTTATGCAATCAGGTGTTGGGGGTACAGGGGAAACATAATATCTCACCCAAAGCTAGCAAATCCTACATCCAGCTGTATCCATCCTTCAACACATAACCAAGAAACCTTTGAAAATCATTTAACTCAACCTTTGAAAAGCATACTCTATACGAGTTATGGCAATACTCCCGAACTCCTGCCCCAGTACTGGGTGGCATCGAGGTTATCTCAACAACAACTGCATAAAAGAGATTTTCAATGTCGGCGAAACTCAGGTATTCCAGAACTGCAACGATAAAATTGTGACGACAACACCTCGGAGCTCAACTCCCTGGGACACTGCCACAACCCCTAAATGTCAGGAGGCACCAAGAACAATGTTCTCGTCACAAAACCATCAGAACGATTCCAAGATACCCGCGTGATCCTAAAATTTTTTAGTGAAAATTTGGGAACAGAAGAGTCAGAACTCTACGTCAGGATGCCTCACGAGAGCGACGAAGGGACTAAGGAGTAAAAAGAATCCTACTCTCCTATATATATATAATCCTAAATGACTCAAAACATTTTTCTAGACTCAACAACGCCAACGATTTGATCAAACAAGGGGCTCCTAAGGTCGGGGAAGGCTCTGATTACCAACTTGTAATGCCCTCGATGCGGCTATATCTCCCATGTGTCGAACCACGACTTAGAGGCATAACCGCATTGAAAGCAATGTCGAAAGTGAGGTAATCTTCACAACAACCCATGTAATGAATAAGGGAAAAGGTACATAGTTGGCTTACAATCGCCACTTCACAGAATACATGAATAAAGCATTACATCATTCAGATACACACAAGGTCCGACTACGGAACCCAAAATGAAGAAGACTACCCCAAAAGCTACACAGATCCCCGATCGTCCCAACTGGGCTCCACTACTGATCCACTGAAACGAAACAACAATACGAACAAGGTCTTCATCGAGATCCTCCTTGAGCTTGGTTGCGTCACCTGCACGGTTCAACGACACCTGCAAGCTGGTTTTGGAAGTATATGTGAGTCACGGGGACTCAGCAATCTCACACCCTCGCGATCAAGACTATTTAAGCTTATAGGAAGGGTAAAAGGTATAAGGTGGAGCTGCAGCAAGCGACTAGCATATATGGTGGCTAAACATACGCAAATGAGAGCGAGAAGAGAAGGCAAAGGCACGATCGATAAAACTATGATCAATAAGTGATCCTGGAACAACCTACGTCAAGCATAACTCCAACACCGTGTTCACTTCCCGGACTCCGCCGAGAAGAGACCATCACGGCTACACACGCGGTCGATGCATTTTAATTAAGTTAAGGTTTCAGGTTTTCTACAACCGGACATTAACAAATTCCCATCTTCCCATAACCGCGGGCACGGGTTTTGAAAGTTCAAATCCCTGTAGGGGTGTCCCAACTTAGCCCATCACAAGCTCTCACGGTCAACGAAGGATATTCCTTCTCCTAGGAAGACCCGATCAGGCTCGGAATCCCGGTTACAAGACATTTCGACAATGGTAAAACAAGACCAGCAAAGCCACCCAGATGTGCCGACAAATCCCGATAGGAGCTGCACATATCTCGTTCTCAGGGCACACCCGATGAGCAAGACGTCGGGTAGGCCAGCCCAGAGTTGCCCCTGGTAGCCCGGACATCGCTCAGTTGGACCAACACTTAGAGAAGCACTAGCCCCGGGGGGGTTAAATAAAGATGACCCTTGAGCCGGCCGACCCAAGGGAAAGAAAAGGCTAGGTGACAAATGGTAAAACCAATGTTGGGCCTTGCTAGAGGAGTTTTATTCAAGGCGAACTGTCAAGGGGTTCCCATTATAACCGAACCGTGTAAGGAACGCAAAATCCGGGAACATAACACCGATATGACAGAAACTAGGGCGGCAAGAGTGGAACAAAACACCAGGCATAAGGCCAAGCCTTCCACCCTTTACCAAGTATATAGATGCATTAAGATAAATAAGAGATGTTGTGATATCCCAACAAAATAACCATGTTCCAAACATGGAACAAGCTCCAATCTTCACCTGCAGCTAGCAACGCTATAAGAGGGGCTGAGCAAAGCAGTAACATAGCCAAACAACGGTTTGCTAGGAAAAGGTGGGTTAGAGGCTTGGCTTAACAATATGGGAGGCATGATAAGCAAGTGGTAGGTATCGCAGTATAGGCATAGCAAAAGGGCGAGAAACTAGCAAGCAAAGATAGAAGTGATTTCGATGGTATGGTCATCTTGCCAGAGATCCCGCATGGAAGAAGAATGAGTCCATGAAGAAGACAAACGGTCGTAGTCGAACGAATCCTCACAAACGCGACGTTATCGGAACTAACCCGAAGAAGCAACACCAGAAAGAAGCAAAAAACATAGTAAAACAACCATCACATAAGCATGGCATGATGCACAACCAAGTATGATGCTTGTCCGGATTAATGAAGCATGTCATGGCAAAGTGCACAAACAAAACTACAAGTTAAGTGGAGCTCAATATGCAACAAATTGCATATTGACGGGACACCACATCAATTATTTAGTTCACTCCCGGTTAGGTACTCAACAATATTAAATGTTGGTAAACATGGCAAGAGGCGAGGCATAACAAAACTACACCATCTAAACAATTTAAATGGGGCCAAAGATAACAAATAACGATTCCGGTAAATCCCCATATGCATTAGTAATTTATTGCAACAACACTTTAAACATTTTAATTGTTGTTATCATGATGCGGATGACATGTGCAAGTTTTATGCAAGTGGTTATGAAAATTTTGACAAGCATATTATGAAGCATTTGTCATCGTGGCGGAAACGAAAAGGGGCGCCACGAAGATGCATCCGAAAATGATGCCACGGCAACATATCGGTTCCGACAACTCATTGAGATATCGGTGCAAAATAAGCAAGTGTGCGAGACATGCTAGAGATAGAGGGGTGATTCCGGGTTACCGGGTTGCCACGGGTGGACGGTAAAATAGGGGCAACGTGCACCGATAGTTCGGACTCGAGGCGAACAAGGGTGCATCTCATACAACATGCATTCATTCACGAGTGTCGTCTCAGGGTTATACCTTCAAAGCGTGCAAGCGGGACAGTTCTCGTTCGGTGCAAAGTAGAGGAAGAAGACGTTCTCGCGACGGCGGTAGTGGAAGTAGTCGTTCTCCCACGCTCTAGGGTCGCCGGAGAGGTTCTCGTGATCTCAGCGACGGTAGAGGTATACGTTTCGTTTTTGGAGAGGTACTTAACGAATCCAACGTCCTCGGGGTGACGGTAGTGGTACACACGACGTCGGGGTACTTGTCGGTCCGGTCTTGGCGGTGTAGATGTACACGTTGTCGGGGTACTTGTTGCATCACCGGGTGTAGTCGTACACGTTCGAAGCGGGACTTAGCGTATCCATGTACTTGGCCGTCCAGGACATAGAGGTACACTTGTCCAAGTGGAACTTGATGATGACGGGGTCTTCAGGGTACTTGGCGCTTGAGGTTCCAATCCGGTTTCAATTGCGTTCAGATAACACATCGCAGGAGCAAGAGGCAACAACTTGGTGGGGTTCTGGCCATACATGGTGATCTCGAAGTCGAGGCGAACAACACTGCTTGAGAAGGCAAACGACGGCTGTGACGGGGCATGAATAGAGGCCAAGGAGCTCGATGGGGCAAGTGAAGCAATATGCGGTAGGGGCGTCCATGAAGGTGAGCAGGGAAGGCATGGCAAGAAGGCATGGGAGGATCTCGTGGCCGTGGAGGGCCAGCGGTGGCCTGGACAACGGCGGTGACGGGGCTGGAGATGGACGACGAGGAGGAGAGCTTGGGGTCGAGCGTGGTGCAGGGCTCCGGCGGCAGGAGCAGGGAGCTTGGTGCGGCGACGGTAGAGGCGCGGTGCTCCGGTTGAGACATGGCGCGCAGCGACGTCGGGCGAAGCAGGACGCAACAGTGGGGCGACGAACGGGCCGCGTAAGGCGGTGGCTCGGCGGCCATGGAGGTGGGTCAGCACAGAGGAGGATGACGAGGGGGACCAAGCGGGACTCCTCCCTCGTGGCGGGTCGAGGAGGGGGGTAGCAGGCCAGGGTGGTGGAGGAAGGCCATGGAGGAGGTGCATGGTGCGTGCTAGGAGATGAGAGGGAGAGGGTCGATGGGAGGAGGAAAGGGATCGGGCACGGGGCTCTCCTGGCAGCGCAGCGAGGGGAAATGGGAGAGAGAGGTAGCGATCGGCTAGGGTTAGAGCAGTGGGCTGCGGGAGATGGGCCTAGGAGGTCGGCCCAGTGGAGAGGCGAAAAAGCCAGGGCCTTAGAGAGGGATTAGGAGGGGGTCGGCTGGACCTACAGATGGGCCGGCCAGTTGCTGCTTCGGATCAAAAAGCCAACCTTTTGCTATTTCCCATTTACAGAGAAGTAGACAGGAGGAAAAAGGAAGGAACGAAAAAGCTAGGGCTTTTAGAAAATGCTGGAACTTCTCCTACTGAGTCTAAGAATTATACTTAGTCAAAGAAAAGAAGTTTCACGCAAAATAGAAGAGTTTAAAACAAACTCATTTAAATTTAATACAAAAATTTGAACTAGGACGAGGTTTTAGGAGTATCCAAAAATGTTCGGATTTTTGGAGGAATCTCGGAATATGATGAAAGAATAAATAACAAAGTTAGAGGCCAAGAGTTGTGATAACAAAGGCATTGAGATTTATTTTGCAAGTGTGTTCCGGTGAATTCCAACAAATGGAATATTTAATATAGCTCCCTACTATCAGGAGGGTATGTTATAAAGAGAAGTCACCAGGTGAATTCCCTCGGTTTAAATGGATCAAAGATCCATGCTATTTATTTAGTTGAGTTACAAAAGACTTATGACATGATGACATGATGCAAAGCACATGATACAACAAACCAAAACGAAACACCCGACAACACTCGGAAACATGGAAGGCATCTGAAGCTCCGGTCTTGGGGCGTCACATCCCGTATTGTAGCGAACGAGTGTGCGAAAGATGTAATATTTGAATAAACTTGCTCGTGGAATCCTGTATTATGAAAACTTGTTCATATGCGCTATGCAATGCTTGTCTGAATTTAAAATATTGCCTTCTAGTTGGCTGTTTATCAAATCTGAGAGATGGCTAGTCGTCGTCTTCTGCCCCCACGCCACGAGTGCTGGGGTGTTCGGGATAAACCTGAGCACTCTTGTTCCCATTGTTGGGTCCTTCGAGGGAGGTGCTCAACACAACGAACAAGGAAATCGGACTATAATGCGTTATCACTCTCACTTAGCCATATAATTCTATAATTTTAAATTTCGGCGAAGGCCCTAGTATTCGGAAGGCCGAATTCGGGGCGCGATACACGCCTTATGCCGGACAGAGCCGACTCCTCGCTCTAAGCTGCATAAGTCTTTAGGGACTTGAAACCTCTCGAACAGCGACCAGTCTCTCGCCTTATCATGACAGTCAGTTTTAGCTTTCTCTACTGAGGTGCTTAGCCCAGCAGAACCGGGGCACAATCGCAGTAGTTCTTCCAGTGCTACCTTAGCCGATATAGCGGAACGTAAGGTACCAAAACATGGGAGCCGGGCAAACCCAACTATTGACCCAAGACATGATTTGGAGCTGATGCATATAATGCTATAAGTTCGGGGTGCCGCACTGTCAAAAGTGTTCGGACTTCTCATGCCGCATTATGGGGTATGCTTAAGCCCCTGGCGTATTGGCCGTACCAGAGTGTACGGGTGCTAGATGTCATGAATGAACATATATATATATAGAAAAGAAGAATGCAATAATAGTCTTAATGCTATGCATTGTTTATTCAAAAAGGTGCGTTAAAGCAGAATGATACAAGCAATGCAATAAGCAAAAAGTAGGACTGTTTGACATGTCCCTTCCAAGGGCAAGCTGAGGAATAGTATTAAAGCAAATAGTTCACTCGTTATCGTAATCCACCTAGGAGTTCCGTGGTGTGACGTAGCTTTCTGCCTCCTTGGTTGCTGCATCATGTGTTCGGCAATCATGCTGCCGGACAGGGTTTCCAGAGATTAAAGTCCTAAAAGAGAAAAATAACAAAGCGGGAAAGCCCCTAGTGCGGTTTAAGCCGCGACTTGGAGCGTGCCGCAGTCGTGCCCCCTCCCCGCCTATGCCCATGGTATTTTTAATGCGTAATTATGTACGCGTGGCACGGATTTCGCCGTTTGGCTGGGACTGGGTGGGGGCCGCATTGCTATGCGAGCTCAGAACGTGCCAGGCGGTCCTGTTGCCGATTACTCCGGGCGCGCTTGAAGGTGTCCGGGTCTAAGGGAGTCCTGGATTAGGGGGTGTATGGATGGCCGGACTATACCTTCGGCCGGACTCCTGGATTATGAAGATACAAGATTGAAGACTTCGTCCCGTGTCTGGAAGGGACTTTCCTTGGCGTGGAAGGCAAGCTTGGCGATACGGATATGTAGACCTCCTACCATTGTAACCGACTCTGTGTAACCCTAGCCCTCTCCGGTGTCTATATAAACCGGAGAGTTTTAGTCCGTAGGACGAAGAACAATCATACCATAGGCTAGCTTTTAGGGTTTAGCCTCTCTGATCTCGTGGTAGATCTACTCTTGTACTACCCATATCATCAATATTAATCAAGCAGGACGTAGGGTTTTACCTCCATCAAGAGGGCCCGAACCTGGGTAAACCATCGTGTCCCCTGCCTCCTGTTACTATCCGACCTAGACGCACAGTTCGGGACCCCCTACCCGAGATCCGCCGGTTTTGACACCGACAGGGTCCTTAATCGCCGAACTAGTGGATTGCCTTAAGAGGCTGCTTTGCGCTTCTGCTGCAAGGGCCGCAGTGTGCTCCTCCGCGCGGAGAGAGCGCTGTGTGTTTCCATTGACTGTGATGACCCCCCGAGGTCCTGGCATCTTGAGCTTGAGATATGCATAGTGTGGTACCGCATTGAATCTCGCGAATGCGGTTCGCCCGAGCATTGCATGGTAGCTACTGCGGAAAGGGACTATGTCTAAGATTAACTCTTCGCTTCGGAAGTTATCCGGGGATCTGAAGACCACTTCCAGTGTGACTGAGCCTGTGCAATGGGCCTCTACACCTGTTATGACACCTTTAAAGGTCGTTTTTGTGGGTTTGATCCTTGAGGGGTCTATACCCATTTTGCGCATTGTGTCCTGATAAAGCAGGTTCAGGCTGCTGCCGCCGTCCATTAGGACTCGAGTGAGGTGAAATCCATCAATGATTGAGTCTAGGACCAGTGCAGCGAATCCGCCATGACGGATACTAGTGGGGTGGTCCCTGCGATCGAAGGTGATCGGACAGGAGGACCATGGGTTGAACTTTGGGGCGACTGGCTCCAACGCATATACGTCCCTGAGCGCACGTTTCCGCTCCCTCTTGGGGATGTGGGTTGCGTATATCATGTTCACCGTCCGCACTTGTGGGCGGAACCTCTTCTGTCCTCCGGTGTTCGGCTGTCGGAGCTCCTCCTCGTCATCGCTATGTGACCCCTTATCTTTGTTTTCGGCATTTAACTTGCTGGCCTGCTTGAACACCCAGCAATCCCGGTTGGTGTGGTTGGCTGGCTTGTCGGGGGTGCCGTGTATTTGGCACGAGCGATCGAGTATACGGTCCAAACTGGACGGGCCTGGAGTGCTTCTTTTGAATGGCTTTTTCTGCTGACCGGGTTTAGAGCCTTTGAATCCGGCATTGACTGCCGTATCCTCGGTATTGTCACCGTTAATACGGCGCTTATGTTTGTTGCAACGTGACCTGCCATTACCATCCTTGGTATCCGAAGTACAATGGTTCTTTGATATGTTATTGTTGCGAGCCAGCCAGCTGTCTTCTCCCACACAAAAGCGGGTCATGAGTGTCGTGAGGGCTGCCATAGATTTTGGCTTTTCCTGGCCAAGGTGCCGGGCGAGCCACTTGTCGCGGATGTTGTGCTTAAAAGCTGCTAGGGCCTCTACATCCGGACAGTCGACGATTTGATTTTTCTTTGTTAGGAACCGTGTCCAGAATTGCCTGGCCGATTCCTCTGGCTGTTGAATTATGTGGCTCAAGTCATCGGCATTTGGGGGTCGAACGTAAGTGCCCTGGAAGTTGTCGAGGAATGCGGCTTCCAGATCCTCCCAACAGCCAATGGACTCTGCTGGCGAGCTATTGAACCAATGTCGAGCTGGTCCTTTGAGCTTGAGTGGGAGGTATTTAATGGCGTGTAGATCATCACCGCGGGCCATGTGGATATGCAGGAGGAAATCCTCGATCCATACCGCAGGATCTGTTGTGCCGTCGTATGATTCTATATTTACGGGTTTGAAACCCTCTGGGATTTGATGATCCATTACTTCATCTGTGAAGCATAGGGGGTGTGCGGCGCCTCTGTACTGGGCTATGTCGCGACGCAGCTCGAATGAGTCTCGCCCGCTGTGTTCGGCCCGGTCGGACTTACTTTTACTGTATCCGGCGGGACGATTATCGTCTCGCATAGTGGCGCGCCCTCGTGATCCGTAGGTCGATCTTGCATGTTTTGCTTTGTCCTCCAATACGTCTCGCTGGTCTGGCGTATTTCCCCATGCCTTTTTATTTGAATGGCGTCGGGGTGCGGGCTGAGCTTTTGGCTGGAATGTCTCTCTGTCACCGCCACGAGGTGGCCGATCAGCCGCGTCATACGCCGGGGATTTAGGTTTCAGTGCTTCCTCCTCCAGTCGGGGTAGCAACCTGCACTTTGGGTAACTCTTGGAGGGGTGTTCGAGTTTATATTCCTCGGCCGCCAGGACTTCAGTCCATCTGTCAGCTAGCAAATCTTGACCAGCTTGAAGCTGCTGCTGCTTTTTCCTAAGGCTATTTGCCGTGGCTTTAAGCCGGCGCTTGAAGCGCTCTTGTTCGACGGGATCCTCTGGAACGACGAATTCGTCATCGTCGAGGCTTGACTCGTCTTTGGAGGGAGGCATGTAATTATCATCCTCCGCCTCTCCATCTGCCGCTCTCTCAGGAGGGCTGGCTCCTCCATCATCCTGCTCTAAATCTTGCTGGAGGGGATTGTTGTTGTCTTTGGCACTGTCCGGAGTGCTATTATCTCCGGTGCTGGTATCACCACTTTTTCCTTGGTGGGACTTATAGCGGCGCCGCTGACGCCGGCGCTTGGGTTGCTTTTTGGAGGGGTTATCCTCCGTTGTCTCGTCGCCATTGCCTTCTTTGGGTGTGTCCACCATGTATATATCGTATGATAAGGTGGCTGTCCAGTGCCCTGTGGGCAGTGATTCCTCTTCTCTCCCGCATCGTTGTCCGTACCGTCGATGGCTTCGGAGTCGAAGTCGAGCATGTCAGTTAAGTCGTCGACAGTGGCTACTAAGTGGGTGGTGGGTGGGCGACGAATTTCTTCATCATCCGCATCCCAATCCTGCCGGACGTAGTTCGGCCAGGACTCTCCTGACAAGGAGAGAGACCTTAATGAGTTCAGTATGTCGCCAAAGGGCGAGTGCTGAAAAATAGCTGCGGAGGTAAACTCCATGATCAGCGCCCAATCGGATTCGACAGGAATGGACGCAGGCGGTTCAGAGTCCGTGGCCGGAGAAGGATCCGGCAGTTTGGCAACACGACTCTCGTGAAGGGTAAGGTCGATATTCGGCTTGATCACCACTGAGGATACGACCTCCGTGACGGGGTCTATCCACCCGTCCATGGATGGCGCAACTGGCTCCGAATTGAGGCTCGGAGCAGCTACCGGTGCGATCTCCTGAATAAGGTCCGATGGTAGAGCTAAATCGTACTCATCGTGACCGCGTGGCGCACAAGGCAGGGGCTCGAATCCGTCGAAGATCAAGTCTCCGCGGATATCAGCCGTGTAGTTTAAGCTTCCAAACCTGGCCTGGTGGCCAGGGGCGTAACTTTTGATCTGCTCCGGATGGCCAAGCGAGTTGGCCCGCAGTGCGAAGCCGCCGAACACAAAGATCTGTCCAGGGAGAAAAAGTCTCACCCTGGACTGCATCGCTATCGATGATAGTAGGAGCCATCAAGCCTAACAGCGACGACACAGAGGAACTCTCAATGAAAGCACCAATGTCGGTGTCAAAACCGGCGGATCTCGAGTAGGGGGTCCCGAACTGTGCGTCTAAGGCGGATGGTAACGGGAGGCAGGGGACACGATGTTTTACCCAGGTTCGGGCCCTCTTGATGGAGGTAAAACCCTACGTCCTGATTGATTTATTCTTGATGATATGAGCATTACAAGAGTTGATCTACCACGAGATCGGAGAGGCTAAACCCTAGAAGCTAGCCTATGGTATGATTGTATGTTGTCCTACGGACTAAAACCCTCCGGTTTATATAGACACCGGAGGGGGTTAGGGTTACACAAGGTCGGTTACAAAGGAGGAGATATACATATCCGTATTGCCTAGCTTGCCTTCCACGCCAAGTAGAGTCATATTCGGACATGAGATGAAGTCTTCAATTTTGTATCTTCATAGTCCAACAGTCCGGCCAAAGGATATAGTCAGGCTGTCCGGAGACCCCCTAATCCAGGACTCCCTCAACGGTGCTTCGGAGATGGAGATCACAAGCACAAGATGATGATGGCCATATCATATCACTTATATTGATTGCATGTGATGTTTATCTTTTATGCATCTTATTTTGCTTTGATTGACGGTAGCATTATAATATGATCTCTCACAAAATTTCAAGATAAAAGTGTTCTCCCTGAGTATGCACCGTTGCCAAAGTTCATCGTGCCCAGACACCACGTGATGATCGGGTGTGATAAGCTCTACGTCCATCTACAATGGGTGCAAGAAATTTTTGCACACGCGAAATACTCAGGTTAAACTTGAAGAGCCTAGCATATGCAGATATGGCCTCAAAACACTGAGACCGAAAGGTCGAGCGTGAATCATATAGTAGATATGATCAACATAGTGATGTTCACCATTGAAAACTACTCCATGTCACGTGATGATCGGACATGGTTTAGTTGATTTGGATCACGTGATCACTTAGATGTTTAGAGGGATGTCTATCTAAGTGGGAGTTCTTAAGTAATATGATTAATTGAACTTTAATTTATCATGAACTTAGTCCTGGTAGTATTAGCATATCTATGTTGTAGATCAATTGCTCGCGTTTAGCTCGCCTGTTTTATTTTTGATATGTTCCTAGAGAAAACTAAGTTGAAAGATTTTAGTAGCAATGATACGGATTGGATCCATGATCTAAGGATTATCCTCATTGCTGCACAGAAGAATTATGTCCTTGATGCACCACTAGGTGACAGACCAATTGCAAGAGCAACTGCAGACGTTATGAATGTTTGGCAAGCTCGATATGATGACTACTTGATAGTTTAGTGCACCATGCTTTATGGCTTAGAATCGGGGATTCAAAGATGTTTTTTGAAACGCCACAGAGCATATGAGATGTTCCAAGAGTTTAAATTAGTATTTCATACTCATGCCCGTGTCGAGAGGTATGAGACTTCTGACAATACTTTGCCTACAAGATGGAGGAGAATTGCTCAGCTAGTGAGCATGTGCTCAGAATGTCTGAGTACTACAATCACTTGAATCAAGTGGGAGTTAATCTTCTAGATAAGATATTGATTGGTAGAGTTCTCTAGTCACTATCACCAAGTTACTAGAACTTCATGATGAACTATAATATGCAAGGGATAACGGAAATGATTCCCAAGCTCTTCGTGATGCTCAAATCAACGAAGGTAGAAATCAAGAAAAACATCCAGCGTTGATGGTTGACAAGACCACTAGTTTCAAGAAAAGGGCAAAGGGAAGAAGGGGAACACAAGAAGAACGGCAAGCAAGTTGCTGCTCAAGTGAAGAAGCCAAGTCTGGACCTAAGCCTGAGACTAAGTGCTTCTACTACAAAGGGACTGGTCACTAGAACTGGAACTGCCCTAGATACTTGGCGGATAAGAAGGATGTCATAGTGAACAAAGGTATATTTGATATACATGTTATTGATGTGTAATTTACTAGTGTTTATAGAAACCCCTTAGTATTTGATACTAGTTCAGTTGCTAAGATTAGTAACTTGAAACGGGAGTTGCAGAATGAATAGAGACTAGTTAAGGGTGAAGTGACGATGTGTGTTGGAAGTAGTTCCAAGATTGATATGATCATCATCGCACACTCCCTATACTTTCGGGATTAGTGTTGAACCTAAATAAGTGTTATTTGGTGTTTGCGTTGAGCATGAATATGATTTGATCATGTTTATTGCAATACGGTTATTCATTTAAGTTAGAGAATAATTGTTGTTCTTTTTACATGAATAAAACCTTCTATGGTTATACACCCAATGAAAATGGTTTGTTGGATCTCGATCGTAGTGATACACATATTCATAATATTGAAGCCAAAAGATGCAAAGTTAATAATGCCAGTGCAACTTATTTGTGGCACTGCCGTTTAGGTCATATTGGTGTAAAGCGCATGAAGAAAAATCCATGTTGATGGGCTTTTGGAATCCCTTGATTATGAATCAGTTGATGCTTGCGAACCATGCCTCATGGGCAAGATGACTAAGACTCTGTTCTCCGGAACAATGGAGTGAGCTACTGACTTATTGGAAATAATACATACTGATGTATGCGGTCCGATGTGTGTTGAGGCTTGCAGCGGGTATCGTTATTTCCTGACCTTCACAGATGATTTGAGCAGATATGGGTATATCTACTTAATGAAACTAAAACAGTTGAAAAATTCAAAGAATTTCATAGTGAAGTGGAGAATCATTGTAACAAGAAAATAAAAGTTTTTCTGCAATTTGATCGCGGAGATGAATATTTGAGTTACAAGTTTGGCCTTCAATTAAAACAATGTGGAATAGTTTCACAAACTCATGCCACCTGGAATACCACAGCATAATGGTATGTCCGAACGTCATAACCGTACTTTATTGGATATAGTGCAATCTATGATGTCTCTTACCGATTTACCACTGCATTCATGTTAATAGGGCACCATCGAAATCCGTTGAGACGACGCCTTATGAACTATGGTTTGGCAAGAAACCAAAGTTGTCGTTTCTTAAAGTTTGAGGTTGCAATGCTTATGTGAAAAAATTTCAACCTGACAAGCTCAAACCCAAATTGGAGAAGTGCGTCTTCATAGGATACCCAAAAATAAAATGTTGGTTACACCTCCTATCACAGATCTGAAGGCAAGTTATTCGTTGCTGAGAATGGATCCTTTATAGAGAAGGAGTTTCTCTCGAAAGAAGTGAGTGGGGGGAAAGTAGAACTTGATGAGGTAACTATACCTGCTCCCTTATTGGAAAGTAGTTCATCACAGAAATCTGTTCCTGTGACTACTACACCAATTAGTGAGGAAGCTAATGATGATGATCATGTAACTTCAGATCAAGTTACTACCGAACCTCGTAGGTAAACCAGGGTTAGATCCGCACCAGAGTGGTACGGTAATCCTGTTCTGGAGGTCATGTTACTTGACCATGACGAACCTACGAACTATGAGGAAGCGATGATGAGCCCAGATTCCACAAAATGGCTTGAGGCCATGAAATCTGAGATGGGATCCATGTATGAGAACAAAGTACGGACTTTGATTGACTTGCCCAATGATCGGCGAGCCATTGAGATTAAATGGATCTTCAAGAGGAAGACGGCGCTGATAGTAGTGTTACTATCTACAAAGCTAGAATTGTCGCAAAAGGTTTTCGACAAGTTCAAGGTGTTGACTACGATGAGAATTTCTCACTCGTATCTATGCTTAAGTCTGTCCGAATCATGTTAGCAATTGCCGCATTTTCTAAAATCTGGCAAATGGATAAACAAAACTGCATTCCTTAATGTATTTATTAAAGAAGAGTTGTATATGATGCAACCAGAAGGTTTTGTCAATCCTAAAGGTGCTAACAAAGTATGCAAGCTCTAGCGATCCATCTATGGACTAGTGCAAGCATCTCGGAGTTGGAATATACGCTTTGATAAGTTGATCAAAGCATATAGTTTTATACAGACTTGCGGTGAAGCCTGTATTTACAAGAAAGTGAGTGGGAGCACTAAAGCAATTCTGATAAGTATATGTGAATGACATATTGTTGATCGGAAATAATGTAGAATTATTCTGCAAAGCATAAAGGAGTGTTTGAAAGGAGTTTTTCAAAGAAAGACCTCGGTGAAGCTGCTTACATATTAAGCATCAAGATCTATAGAGATAGATCAAGACGCTTGAGGGAGTCCTAGATTAGGGGGTCTCCGGACAGCTGGACTATCTCCATTGGCCGGACTGTTAGACTATGAAGATACAAGATTGAAGACTTCGTCTCGTGTCCGGATGGGACACTACTTGGCGTGGAAGGCAAGCTAGGAAATATGGATATGGATATCTCCTCCTTTGTAACCGACCTTGTGTAACTTTAACCCTCTCCGGTGTCTATATAAACCGAAGGGTTTTAGTCCGTAGGAGAACAACCATAACACACAATCATACCATAGGCTAGCTTCTAGGGTTTAGCCTCTCTGATCTCGTGGTAGATCTACTCTTGTACTACCCATATCATCAATATCAATCAAGCAGGACGTAGGGTTTTACCTCCATCAAGAGGGCCCGAACCTGGGTAAAACATCGTGTCCCCTGCCTCCTGTTACCATCCGGCCTAGACGCACAGTTCGGGACCCCCTACCTGAGATCCGCCAGTTTTGACACCGACATTGGTGCTTTCATTGAGAGTTCCTCTATGTCGTCGCCGTTAGGCTTGATGGCTCCTACTATCACCGATAGCGATGCGGTCCAGGGTGAGACTTTTCTCCCCGGACATGTCTTCGTATTCGGCGGCTTTGCACTGTGGGCTAATTCGCTTGGCCATCTAGAGCAGATTGAAAGCTATGCCCCTGGCCGTCAGGCCAGATTTGGAAGTTTGAACTACACATCCGACATCCGCGGAGACTTGATCTTCGACGGATTCGAGCCACAGCCGGGCGCGCTGCACTGTCGCAATGGGTATGACCTAGCTCTGCCGCCGAACAGTACCCCAGAGGTTGCGCCCGCATCAGCTCCGGCCCTTAGCTCGGAGACAACTGCGCCAGTCGAGGACAGGTGGTTAGACACCACCTCAGGGGTTGCAGTCTCAACGGCGATCGAGCCGAACACCAGCATAATCCTCTGCGCAGCCCGTGACTCCAAGGTGCTGGACTCTTTTTCTGACTCCGAACCGCCCGCGCCCCGGCCAATCGAATCCGATTGGGCGCCGATTACGGAATTCACCACCGCGGATATCTTTCAGCACTCGCCCCTCGGCGACATTCTGAATTCACTAAGGTCACTCTCTTTGTCAGGACAGCCCTGGCCGGATTATGGCCAACAGGATTGGGACGCGAATGACGAAGAAATTCGACGCCCACCCACCTCCCACTTAATAGCCATTGTCAATGACTCAACCGACATGCTCGACTTCGACCCCGAAGACATCGACGGGATGAATGACGATGTGGGAGGCGAAGAGGAACCACCGCCATAGGGTGCTGGACGTCCGCCTCATCAAATGACGTATACATGGTGGACACACCAAAAGAAGACGACGATGAGGAACAGAAGGACGCACCGAAGGCTTGTTCCCTCAATTAGCAGTCAAAGCAGCAGCGCAAGCGCCGCCCCAAATCCCGCCTCGGCAGAAATAACAATCATACAGACCCAGCATTGGAGCAGGGTGAACCACTGCCGGACTACGGCAATACGGAGAATCAAACCGAACAAACTAATTATGTCAAAGATAATAGTCCGGACGACATAATGCCAGACAGGCACCCGGAGCAGCAGAATGCCCGTCAAAGGCTTGTTGCCACCGCGAGGAGTCTGCAAAAGCAGAAGCAAAGGCTCAAGGCTGCGCAGGACACACTCTAAATCCGATGGAGTAAAGTACTCAACACAGCAGCGAAGTACGACGACAATCGCCCCACCAAGAGCTACCCAAAGTGGAAGTTGCTACCTGAATTTGATGAGGAGGCCTCAGACCCCCCACAACCAAAAATCAAAACAGCCACCTGGCCGGATAGACGACCTCACGGCCAACATCGAGCGGCAAACAACGCCACTCACAGGCCAATACGCGATCCACGCGAGGGATCGCACCAAAAGGACGGCGCAACTAGATCCATCTATGGACCACGCAAGCGCGCCCCAGCATACAATGTAACACAACAAACATCCGAACAGCACGGTACACCCAGATACAGGGGTGCCGCACTCCCCCTATGTTTCACCGATGAGGTGCTGGACATTAATTTCCAGAGGGATTCAAACCCATAAACATAGAGGCATACAACGGAACAACAGACTCCGGGGTATGGATTGGGGACTGTATCCTCCATATCCATATGGCTCGAGGAGATGATCTCCACGCCATCAAGTACTTACCCCTCAAGCTCAAAGGGCCAGCTCGTCACTGGCTTAAAAGCCTCCCCGAAAACTCCATTGGAAGCTGGGAAGAGCTCGAAGACGCTTTTTGGGCAAATTTTCAAGGGACTTATGTCTGACCTCCGGACGCGGATGATTTGAGTCATATAACTCAACAGCCCGGAGAGTCAGCCCGAAAACTTTGGAACAGGTTTCTTACTAAAAAGAACCAAATTGTCGACTGTCCGGACACCGAAGCCTTGGCAGCTTTTAAGCATAGCGTCCATGACGAATGGCTTGCCAGACACCTCGGCCAAGAAAAGCCAAGAACAATGGCAGCATTAACAAGCCTCATGACCCGCTTTTGCGTGGGTGAGGACAGGTGGCTAGCCAGATGCAGCACCAGCGACCCAGTACATCTGAAGTTAGAGATGGAAATGGGAAATCACGGTGCAAGAGCAATAACAAAGGCCGGAATAAAGAAGACATCACGAAGAGCATGGCAGTAAACGCCGGATTCAAAAGCTCTCGGCCAGGTCAGCATAAGCCGCCCTCTAAAGGCACCAGAGACGAACTGTCCAGCCTAAACAAAATTCTGGACCAAATATGTCAGATCCATAGCACCCCTGGTAAACCCGCTAATCATACCCACAGAGAATGTTGGGTCTTCAAGCAGTCCAACAAGCTCAACGCGGTACACAAGGGGGAGGATACACCAAGCGAAGACGAGGATGAGCCTCTCAAGCAAGACACTGGGGAACAAAAGAAATTTCCACCAGAAGTCAAAACAGTAAACGTGTTACATGTGATCAAGGGAAGAAAGAAAACGGCACTCCCAGACAAATATACCCAAGGGCCTATCACCGCGGAGTCCTGCCACTGGTCGTCTCAACCGATCACTTTCGACCATCGTGATTACTCAGCAAGTATCCGGCGCGCAGGATGGGCTGCCCTGGTATTAGACCCAATAATTGACGGATACCACTTCACACGAGTCCTGATGGACGGTGGCAGCAGTCTAAACCAGATATACCAGGATACAATACGTGAAATGGGGATAGACCCAACAAAAATTTGCCAAAGCAATACTACCTTTAAAGGAGTAATGCCAGTCCCATGCGCTCATTGCACGGGCTCCCTGCTACTAAAGGTTATATTTGGCTTCCCCGATAACTTCCGTAGCGAACATTTAACCTTCCACATCGCTCCGTTCCAAAGTGGCTATCAAGCACTACTCGGACGCGAAGCTTTCGTTCGCTTTAATGCAATACTGCACTACACTTCCCTCACACTCAAGATGCCTGGCCCATGTGGCATCATTACAGTGAACGGAAGTATTAAGCAATCTTTGCGCGCCGAAGAGAATGCGGCTGCCTTGGCAGCCGCACACTAAAAACGGCCTCACCGACTAAAGCATTTAACAGGTCATCAAGACCTCAGACACGGTTAGATGAGTCCGGCGCAGCTATATGTAATTCATACCGGATCAATGGTCACACCCCTATTACAAATACAAGGGGCTCAACGCGCACAAACAAGTGGCAATTTTTACTCATCTTGAATTATACATGGTTTCTTTAAAAACTATCTTTTTGCACAACAACTTTTTCACCTAAGTTCCTCTCTTTTACAGATGATCATCGTGCTACACCCGTCCAGGATACGGCATAACGGAGACACAGGCGCAGACGGGCAGCAGGGACCCGCTCCAAGGATTCTTTTTAGATTAAGACCCTGTGTAAACCTTTTTTACTATCTCTTGTTGATACACATCCACCAAATTCTCAGCACAGTTGAGAAGGATGCTGATGTCTTGGCATGTGGCCACGTCAGAATAATGCACGTACCTGGACACAAGGGGCTTCTTACAAAGGGCACTATTTAGGCCCGGTTTATACCATAAAGACCGAATACCTTAGGGAGTGTTCGGCGTCGCGAGTTTGGCCTTATATGCATCAGCTCCAAATCATTGTCTTTGGTCAAATGTTGGGTTTGCCCGGCTCCTGTGTTTTGGTGCCTTACGTTCTGCTTTATCGGCTAAGGTAGCACCAGGAGAACTACTGCGATTGTGCCCTGGTTCATCCGGACGAGCTCCTCAGTAGAGAAAGCCGAAAACTGACTGTCATGATATAGCGTGAGACTAGTCAGCCACTCGATGACCTATCAGAATGTTAGAATTCCTCCGCCTTAACGAAGGGCCGTTTTCTGGCCAGGCATGTACGCACCCCGTGACCGGGAGAGTGCAGAGCCACCAGGGGCTATCTAGTAGCCCCACTGTCAAACTCCTATGCTAAGTGAAAGTGTTAAAGCATTATAGTCTGGTTGCCTCGTTCGCTACGCTATCACCTCCTTAATAGGACCAAGACATTGGGTTAAGTGTGAACACGCGTTTTTCGCGAGCACCTCCGCATTATATGCCTGGGGGTTGAAGCCGACGGCTGCAATCTTTTAGGTTATACACATGTATACATAAACGGCCGCACAGGAGGCATCATACTACTTTCAGGCAAAAGTATAAACATGGCCTTATAAAACTTCATAAAAGCATCGTGTTTACAATGAGAATACATATCACTCAAACATAATATTCTTCGAGCACTGGGCCTCTATCAAACGAGCGTCCTCGAGAACCTCCTCGAAATAGTGCTCGGCAGCCACTCGGCCTATGGCCGAACCCTGCGCCGCAACAGTGGTAGCGTCCATCTCCGCCCAGTATGCTTTAACACGGGCAAGGGCCATCCACGAGCCTTCTATGCACGCCGACCTCTTCATCGCATTAATGCGCGGCACCGCACCAAGGAACTGCTGCACTAAGCTGAAATAGTTGTTCGGCTTTGTCTTTTCCGGCCATAGCTGATCCACAACAAACCTCATGGCGAGTCCGGACAACCTATTCAGTTCGGCCCATTCGGCTAGCTAGTCAGTCAATGAAAGCGGACGCTCTGGAACGTGGAATTGCGACCAGAACAGCTTGTCCACTTCACGATCTGTATGACCTTGTAAGTACTTGGCCGCATCGGCAGCGCTCGCCGCCAAATCCATATATGAATCTGCCGAACTCCACAGCCGATCCAGAGGGGCATACCATGGATCTCCGAACTTCCTCCGTAACATGAAGGGTTTCCCAGCCGCAATACCCCGGCTTCCCGCAGCTCCTCCTCCTTCGCTCTCATAGCAGAACGGGTGTCTTTGTCTGCCACCGTGGCCTTCTCAAGGTCCGTTGCCTTCGCTCGGTTTTCTTTTTCAAGGACCCGGCAACGGTCGGCAGTGTCTTTTAATTCTACGACCATCTTGGCCATCTTTTCTTGGCTCTCGCAATGTGCGGCCTTCTTGGCTTTCAACTCTTCGGCCGCCTTCAAAGCAGCCGCATTACTACTCCTTGCTTGTTCCTTGGCTCGGGCAAGTTTTGCCCGCAAGGTTTCCACGGTGGCAGCTCCATCTGCAGTCACAACATATTAAAGATACTAGCATCATGCTACTCTTACTATGTGGCGTTCACCAGATAATAACACTTACCTTGTGCCTCGTCAAGCCTCTTGTTAACAAGCTCGATGTCGGCGTCTGCCACATCCAGTTGCCATTTTAATTTGGCAAACTCACTAGTCCGGCTAGCCACCGGAGCTTCCACCACCTGCACATAGGGGCAGTCTGGTTATTGCCTGGGAATATGATCCTCTGTTCGCTGCCATTCTCGACGACAACCAGAGTCTCAGGGGCTACTATCTACAAAGGGCACACCTAACATGTGCACTACTATCACATATTATCTCACGTACCTCAAAGCCTGTCAGTAGACTCATAAAGGCTTCATGTAATCTGCTTTCGGCAGACGGAATTCTCTCCATCACCGTACCCATCAGCGTACGGTGTTCTTCTAAGACGGACGCTTGCCCCACCAGCTCCCTCAGAACGTCCGACCGTATACCAGACGGTGCCGGACTCTTTTGTCTGCTCTCTTCGGGAGCTGGACACTGGGGACTTCGGGGGTCTATGGGTTTGTCTTCTGTCCCACCGGATCCGGAGATGCCCTCCGCGACGACACTTCGGGGTCGCCCGCTTCTTGAGCGGAGGAGTCTAGGGGAGGTGTTTCGCTCTCCATCATCTCTGGAAGAAGATCCCCCGAAGACGAGCTCAGCTGAGAGGGGCTAAGGCCCGAACTGCAAGATATATGCGGTGGTTATTTTCTCAGAAAAAAGATAGCACACCTTTACTATTAAAGTATTTTGGATCACTTACGGCTCGTTGGAGGGCTGATCCCCCCGCGGACTTTGTGCGGCAAAAGCATCCAACGAGGCAGGACCCTCTGTGGGAGACTTCTTCTCCCGTTTGGAGGCTTCGGCTTCCGGATCCTCGGAAGCAGTCCTTTTCCTCCCCCGGTTATCCTCCTTCATGGAGACGCTCATTCCCTCAGTTGGAACGGGCAGCGATGGGGGCCCGCGTCCGCTCGTATTATCCCCCACTCCCCCCTATATCTTCCTTCGAGGGACCCGGGAAGGTGCGACCACGAGCATTTTTTCCAATACCGGATTTTCCAAACCCTCAGGGAGGGGGGCCAAACACCGAATCATCTTCACCTTTGTTAGCCAGTCCTGGTCAAAAAGCGAACTCTCAGAAATAACTTCATAACGAATAAAAGACAGTGTGTTCGGCCAGAGGATTTCTTACTTGTTTGGTGGCGCGGTTACTGCTCAGGCCCATGTCCTCGGTAACATCCGGACACTCTACTTGAGGTCCGAAGAATGACTTGTACATCTCCTCGCGCGTCAGGCCGAGGAAACTTTGAATGGCATGCGGTCCCTCTGGGTTTAACTCCCACAAGAACATTAAACCCCTGACGAAGGGATCCAGAGTGAGGCCTAGACCTCGGAGGAAGTGGGAGACGAACACGACGTTCTCGTTGGGTTCGGGAGTAGGGACGATGTGCCCTCGAGCAGGCAGCTGATGCGAAACCTCGGCGGTCAGGTATCTGGCCTCCCTGAATTTCTTAATGTCCTCTTCCGTAATGGACGAGGCCATCCATCGGCCTTGAAGGCTGGATCCAGACATGATTGAAGATCCGGAGCACCTAACCTGGGCTTTGGGTGTTAGAACTCGAGGCGGGGGAAGGGTTCGATTGAGCACAAGAGGGAAAAAGCTAAAACCTTGTCCCTTTATAAAGAGGGTGAATATCAAGCATCCTCTCCGTAGTCGTTTAGGACTTGCCTATAATCTAGGAGTCCTAGACACGGTTGGGTTACCCACGACCGCATTAATGAGAATCCCATAATTGGGGGAACACGATCTCCGCTTCGGCAAGACGTGTCAAGAAACCGCCTCGCGTTATGTGTGGAGCTGGTTGAAAAACGGTTCGAATAATCGCCGGGCCATGACACAACGTCATGCTGCCAAAACGAGTCAGCGAATTGGATTTGCGAAAATATTATTCTCTCTACGGCAGTATTTGGAACTTATTTTGCAAGGTCGGACACTATCCTCGTGTTCAAATTCTTCCGTGATGTATTCGGAGAAGGAACCCGCCTTGCAATGCCGAAGACAATACTGCGCGTCGGACTCGTCGTCGTTGAAGCCTGGTTCAGGGGCTACTGAGGGAGTCCTGGATTAGGGGGTCTCCGGACAGCCGAACTATCTCCATTGGCCGGACTGTTAGACTATGAAGATACAAGATTGAAGACTTCGTCTCGTGTCCGGATGGGACTCTACTTGGCGTGGAAGGCAAGCTAGGCAATACGGATATGGATATCTCCTCCTTTGTAACCGACCTTGTGTAACCCTAACCCTCTCCGGTGTCTATATAAACCGAAGGGTTTTAGTCCGTAGGACAACAACCATAACACACAATCATACCATAGGCTAGCTTCTAGGGGTTAGCCTCTCTGATCTCGTGGTAGATCTACTCTTGCACTACCCATATCATCAATATCAATCAAGAAGGACGTAGGGATTTACCTCCATCAAGAGGGCCCGAACCTGGGTAAAACATCATGTCCCCTGCCTCCTGTTACCATCCGGCCTAGACGCACAGTTCGGGACCCCCTACCCGAGATCCGCTGGTTTTGACACCGACAATGCTTGATAAGTTTTTTCAATGAGTACATACCTTGACAAGATTTTGAAGTAGTTCAAAATGGAACAATCAAAGAAAGAGTTCTTGCCTGTGTTACAAGGCATGAAATTGAGTAAGACTCAAAGCCCGACCACGGCAGAAGATAGAAAGAGAATGAACGTCATTCCCTATGCCTTAGACATAGGTTCTATAAAGTATGACATGCTGTGTACCAGATCTATTGTATATCCTACACTGAGTTTAGCAATGGAGTACAATAGTGATCTAGCAGTAGATCACTGGACAACGGTCAAAAATTATCCTTAGTGGAATAAGGATATGTTTCTCGATTATGGAGGTGACAAAAGGTTCGTCATAAAGGGTTACGTCGATGCAAGTTTTCACACTGATCCAGATGACTCTAAGTCTCAATCTGGATACGTATTGAAAGTGGGAGCAATTAGCTAGAGTAGCTCCGTGCAGAGCATTGTTGACATAGAAATTTGCAAAATACATACGGATCTGAATGTGGCAGACCCGTTGACTAAACTTCTCTCATATGCAAAACATGATCACACCTTAGTACTCTTTGGGTGTTAATCACATAGCGATGTGAACTAGATTATTAACTCTAGTAAACCCTTTGGGTGTTGGTCACATGACGTTGTGAACTATGGGTGTTAATCACATGGTCATGTGAACTATTGGTGTTAAATCACATGGCGATGTGAACTAGATTATTGACTCAAGTGCAAGTGGGAGACTGAAGGAAATATGCCCTAGAGGCAATAATAAATTTATTATTTATTTCCTTATATCATGATAAATGTTTATTATTCATGCTAGAATTGTATTAACTGGAAACATAATACTTGTGTGAATACATAGACAAACAGAGTGTCACTAGTATGCCTCTACTTGACTAGCTTGTTGATCAGAGATGGTTATGTTTCCTAGCCATTGACATGAGTTGTCATTTGATTAACGGGGTCACATCATTAGGAGAATGATGTGATTGACATGACCCATTCCATTAGCTTAGCACTCGATCGTTTACTATGTTGCTATTGCTTTCTTCATGACTTATACATGTTCCTATGAGTATGAGATTATGCAACTCCAGTTTACCAAAGGAAGGCTTTGTGTGCTACCAAATGTCACAATGTAACTGGGTGATTATAAAGGTGATCTACAGGTGTCTCCGAAGGTACTTGTTGGGTTGGCGTATTTCGAGATTAGGATTTGCCACTCCGATTGTTGGAGAGGTATCTCTGGGCCCTCTCGGTAATGCACATCACTTAAGCCTTGCAAGCATTACAACTAATGAGTTAGTTGCGGGATGATGTATTACAGAACGAGTAAAGAGACTTGCCGGTAATGAGATTGAACTAGGTACTGAGATACCGACGATCGAATCTCGGGCAAGTAACATATCGATGACAAAGGGAACAACGTATGTTGTTATGCGGTCTGACCGATAAAGATCTTCGTAGAATATGTGGGAGCCAATATGAGCATCCAGGTTCTGCTATTGTTTATTAACCGGAGACGTGTCTCGGTCATGTCTACATAGATCTCGAACCCGTAGGGTCCACACGCTTAAAGTTTCGATGACAGTTATATTATGAGTTTTGATGTACCGAAGGTTGTTCAGAGTCCCGGATGTGATCGCAGACATGACGAGGAGTCTCGAAATGGATGAGACATGAAGATTGATATATTGGAAGCCTATATTTGGATATCGGAAGCGTTCCGGGTGAAATCGGGATTTTACCGGAGTACCGAGGGGTTACCGGAACCCCCCTGGGGCTTAATGGGCCATAGTGGGTCTTTGTGGAGAAGAGGAGAGGCGGCCATGGCAGGGCCGCGCGCCCCTCCCCCTAGTCCGAATAGGACAAGGAGAGGGGGGCGGCGCCCCCCTCTCCTTCCTCTCTCCCTCCTCTTTCCCCCTCCACTCCTAATCCAACAAGGAAAAGGGAGGGAGTCCTACTCCCGGTGGGAGAAGGACTCCTCCTGGCGCACCCCCTCTTGGCCGGCCGCACCTGCCCCCATGCTCCTTTATATACGGGGGCAGGGGGGCACCCTAGAGACACAACAATTTATCATTTGATCTTTTAGCCGTGTGCGGTGCCCCCCTCCACCATAGTCCACCTCGATAATACTATAGCGTTGCTTAGGCGAAGCCCTGCGTCGGTAGAACATCATCATCGTCACCATGCCGTAGTGCTGACGAAACTCTCCCTCAACACTCGGCTGGATCGGAGTTTGAGGGATGTCAGTAGGCTAAACGTGTGCTGAACTCGGAGGTGTCGTGCGTTCGGTACTTGATCGGTCGGATCGTGAAGACGTACGACTACATCAACCGCGTTGTGCTAACGCTACCGCATTCGGTCTACAAGGGTACGTGGTAAACACTCTCCCCTCTCGTTGCTATGCATCACCATGATCTTGCGTGTGCATAGGAATTTTTTTGAAATTACTATGTTCCCCATCCCTAGTTGATGTAAGACTATCTCCTCCTTTTTGTCTTCTCCACCATCATATTCTATTCCACCTATAGTGCTATGTCCATGGCTCACGCTCATGTATTGCGTGAAAGTTGAAAAGGTTTGAGAACGTCAAAAGTATGAAACAATTGCTTGGCTTGTCATCGGAGTTGTGCATGATGTGAATATTTTGTGTGGTGAAGATGGAGCACAGCCAGAATATATGATTTTGTAGGGATAACTTTCTTTGGCCATGTTATTTTGAAAGATTGCTTTATTAGTAGGCTTGAAGTATTATTGTTTTTATGTCAAATGATAGACTATTGCTTTGAATCACTCGTGTCTTAATATTCATGCCATGATTAGATACATGATCAAGATTATGCTAGGTAGCATTCCAGATCAAAAATTATCTTTTTTATCATTTACCTACTCGAGGACGAGCAGGAATTAAGCTTGGGGATGTTGATACGTCTCCATCTATAATTTTTGATTGTTCCATGCCAATATTCTACAACTTTCATATACTTTTGGCAACTTTTTATACTATTTTGGGGACTAACATATTTATCCAGTGCCCAGTGCCAGTTCCTGTTTGTTGCATGTTTTTTGTTTCACAGTAAATCCATATCAAACGGAGTCCAAACGGGATAAAAACTGACGGAGATTTTTTTTGGAATATATGTGATTTTTGGGAAGAAAAATCCACGCGAGACGATGCCCGAGGAGGCCACGAGGCAGGGGGCGCGCCCCTGACCCTCGTGGCCACCCCGTAAGGCGGTTGATTCCCTTCTTTCGCTGCAAGAAAGCCAATATCCGGATAGAGATCGTGTTAAAATTTCAGCCCAATCGGAGTTACAGATCTCCGGGAACATAAGAAATGGTGAAAGGGAAGAATCTGAGAGCGTAGAAACAGAGAGAGACAGAGAGACAGATCCAATCTCGGAGGGGCTCTCGCCCCTCCCATGCCATGGAGAGCAAGGACCAGAGGGGAAACCCTTCTCCCATCTAGGGAGGAGGTCAAGGAAGAAGAAGAAGGAGGGGGGCTCTCTCCCCTCGCTTCCGGTGGCACCGGAGTGCCACTGGGGGCCATCATCATCACCGCAATCTTCACCAAGAACTTCACCGCCTTGATCACCAACTCTTCCCCCCTCTATGCAGCGGTGTAACCCCTCCTTTACCCGCTGTAATCTCTACTTAAACATGGTGCTCAATGCTATATATTATTTCCCAATGATGTATGGCTATCCTATGATGTTTGAGTAGATCCGTTTTGTCCTATGGGTTAATTGACGATCGTGATTGGTTTGAGTTGCATGTTTTATTATTGGTGCTGCCCTATGGTGCTCTCCGTGTCGCGCAAGCGTGAGGGATTCCCGCTGTAGGGTTTGCAATATGTTCATGATTTGCTTATGGTGGGTGGCGTGAGTGACAGAAGCACAGACCCGAGTAAGTACGTTGTTTGCGTATGGGATAAAGAGGACTTGATACTTTAATGCTATGGTTGGGTTTTAGCTTAATGATCTTTAGTAGTTACGGATGCTTGCTAGAGTTCCTATCGTAAGTGCATATGATCCAAGTAGAGAAAGTGTGTGTCTTTACCTCAAATAAAATTGCCTAGGGACAAATAAAATTGCTTGACAGTAATTTGTTCACCCACCGTATTATAAGGTTGGAAAAAGCGGTAGGCGTAAGCAAGGCGGTTGTCCTTCGCCTAGTGCCTAGGCGGTGCTTAAATGCCCTAGGCGTAGCCTAGGCGATTATATAATTTTTACTATTAGGGTGTATATGTGGTTATTATATGTGTATTCTATTAATTTAGGGAATATAGGTACGTTAACGATCAGCTACTACGATTGGAATATGGCCCTTTTGGCATATCAGTGCAATATGGCATGATTTCTCGCTTGGGTAGACAATTTCTTACTTGCTCTACCTAGACTTCTGCTTATGCCCTAGGCAAGGCGTTGGGCCATTGCCTAGCGCCTAGGCGTGCCTAAGCGCCTCCTAGGCACTGCCTTTTCCAACAGAGGTATTATTTGCTATCTTGAGAGAAGCCTCTAGTGAAACCTATGGCCCCTGGGTTTATTTTCCATCCTATAAGTTTCCGATCTATAATATTAGTTTCCAATCTACTATTTTGCAATCTTTTACTTTCCGATCTATAAACCAAAAATATCAAAAATATTTACTTGGTCGTTTTATTTATCTCTATTAGATCTCACTTTTGCAAGTGACCGTGAAGGGATTGACAACCCCTTTATCGCGTTGGGTGCAAGTTGTTTGATTGTTTGTGCAGGTATTAGGTCATTTGTGCGTTGTCTCCTACTGGATTGATACCTTGGTCTCAAACTAAGGGAAATACTTATTTCTACTTTGCTGCATCACTCTTTCCTCTTCAAGGGAAAAACCAACGCAAACTCAAGAAGTAGCAACTTCTTCTCTCTCTTTGATCTTCAATACAATGTTCTCCTCGATGTTCTTGGAGTTCTATTTGATGTAATCACTTTTTGTGGTGTGTTTGTTGGGATCCGATGAATTGTGAGTTTATGATTAGATTATCCGTGAATATTATTTGAGTCTTCTCTAAACTCTTTTATGCACGATTATTATAGCTTTGTATTTCTCTCTGATCTATTGATTTGGTTTGGCCAACCAGATTGATTTTTCTTGCAATGGGAGAGGTGCTTCGTGATGGGTTCGATCTTGTAGTGCTCAATTCTAGTGATAGAAAGGGACATGGCACACATTTGTATCGTTGCCATTAAGGATAAAAAGATGGGGTTTATTCATGCGTGAGTTTACTTTGTCTATATCATGTCATCTTGCTTAAGGCGTTACTCCATTTTTTATGAACTTAATATTCTAGATGCATGCTGGATAGCGGTTGATGTGTGGAGTAATAATAGTCACTAGTAGAAAAAGGGTCATCTATCCCGGTTGGTAAGGGCCTTTGTCCCGGTTTGTGAACCGGGACTAAAGGGTCGTTACTAATGCCCCAGCCCTTTAGTCCCGGTTCTTACACGAACTGGGACAGATGGGCCTCCACGTGGCCGGTGCGCCGAGCCCAGGCAGGAGGGCCTTTGGTCCCGGTTGGTGGCACCAACCGGGACCAATAGGCATCTACACGTCAGCATTTCAGGGGCTGG
>NC_041382.1:697543236-697570032 GCF_002162155.2 Triticum dicoccoides | reverse complement strand
GGGGGTTTTGGGGGTTTAATTTAGGTGTTTCATATATTGTGTTAGCTAGCTAATTAATAGAGAGAAGTGCCCTCTCTTATGTCCGTGCTTGGTCGACGCTATATATACGTATATATAGAGAGGACTAGACACGCTAGCTAGTAAGCAAATGAAGGAAACAGAAAATCGTCATGAACATATGAATATAGAGAGAAGTGATATAGACCACCTCTCCTTCTCCGAGAGATTAGTCGAACAACAAGTTCTCGTATATCTATCCGATACTACCGGCTACATATATACAATAATTATCTCTTACAATATAATCTCCTAATTATATATGAACACAGGGTCCACATAGTATTCTCCGTCTTCAACGATCACGTGGTCAAGGAAGAATGCCGGCAATTCCTCTTGAATTGCTCGCATACGATCTTGTGGTAGGAGTTCATCCCGCATCCGAAAGATGTAATTTGAACAAGGGGGTCAATACATATATATATGAATAAATGAAACTCAACACAACTGATGGTAATAAAATAAAATTGTGAATACTATTGCTTACGCACTTCATATTGTTTGTCAGAGTACCCCCGTTCACAGATCGTCTGGCGGATGGACTCGCAAACGTAGTATCCACAAAAATCATTCCCTTGTTCCTGCCACAACCACTTTAAAAGAAATAGAGGTCAATCAAACTGATAAGCAAGCATGCCAAATGGTATTGATGAAACTAGCGCTTGAATCACAAGGAGATGCGTGGAACATGTTACTATAGTACTTACTTTCGGGTGTCTAAATTGCAGCTTCTTCGGCAGTCCCGAAATTTTTTGGTGAATTTTCTCCAAACCCTTCAAGACAAAGAAAACAATTACTTGATATCAGGAAATGAACAAAGTTGCTGATATGGTGGATAATGATCGATTTAACTTACTTCTTGAGCATTTGAGTCATGTCCGCATAGTCCTGGGGACCTTTTCATCTCGAGTCTAAGATGGTTACTAGTCCCTGCTCAAGCTTAATCTCTAGGAGAATACAATGGAAGCTGCGCACGCATGCATAACTCATCAATTACGTTACTATAACCTAGACTAATAAGGGAAACCGAATATGCACAAGATAGTAACACTCACTTGAAGTTGTAAGGAAAGAGTATTATATCTTTGTTTTCATTTATTACCAACGATCGTAGCAAGTTGGCCTCAGTAT
The DNA here is from genome assembly GCF_002162155.2 of Triticum dicoccoides. Lineage (NCBI taxonomy): Eukaryota > Viridiplantae > Streptophyta > Magnoliopsida > Poales > Poaceae > Triticum > Triticum dicoccoides. The sequence continues at coordinate 697,568,844 of NC_041382.1, read as the reverse complement.
CTTCGGCACGATATTTAACCTCAGTTGCATCTCTGAGATTTGTGTTAATGAACCCAATATCACCGATTTGTCTTTTCTTCAATTCGGCGATCTTCAATCTGCATAATATAGTGAGGATAATTATAAATACATGCAATGAAAGAGCTGACCTATATAGAGAGGCTTAATGACAGAAGTAGTACTACTTACAGACAGTAGCAAGTGACCGTTGCTTTATCGAGGGCCTTTTGATTGAAAAACTAGAAGAAATCCTCAAATGGAACATTCAATAGTTCAACTCCAACGAGGTCATGCTCCTCTCTAACTCTCAGCGTCAAAGTATTCCTGCCCCTAGACTCTCTGCAGGTTTTTATGTACCAATCATGGAATCTTCGCATCATCGTTGTTAAAGATCTTTCATCTTTGATGAGAGGCTTCCCGTACTCGTATTTGTGTTCCTCCACCTCCAAGAAATCATAATGTACATCGTCGAGCAGGTAATCTCCAAGATTGCTATAACCGGGCACCATCCTCTGATCATTAGCGACGATGTCGCTAGACACCTTGAGCCCGGGGCACGATTGGTTCGCTTGTTCGCCGAGCTGGGCAATTTTTTTCCCAGCTCATCGTTCTTTTATCCTTTGGTCACTGACAGTACTTCCCGACTGCCCCGCTTCGACAAATGTCTTTGCAATAATGCAATCATAGTTGCCTTTCGTCGGAGACTTTGGTGGTTTTTTCAGGGCAGCCAGAGTGCGCTTCGCTTTCACCGGATCTACCTTCTCCTCCGGAGGTGGATGTTTCTTTGCTTTCACCCCTTGAAAGAAGTTCGTCACTTCGGCTCGCGCGATCTTCGTGTTCTCCTCTGGGGTCCTCTCGTATGGTAACTTCTTTGGAGTCTTCAGAGAAGGACCGAATCTGTATTGCCTCCCGCCTCTGGCTGTACTGCTAGATTCCGGTAGAGCAGACGAAGCGACTGCGGCTATTCTTCTTTCCTTATTTACGAGGCGGAGGAGAAGGACTACGACGCGCCGGAGCAGCCGGAGCGGCGGCGGGTCTCTTCCGCCCTTGCTGACGAGGCGGAGAAGGAGGAGGCTGGCTGCTCAGGCGCGCCGGCGCAGGCGGAGAAGGAGGCGGAGTGCCGCCATGCGCCGGAGAAGGAGGTTGAGTGCCCTGGTCACTCGTCGGAGGAGGAGGCGGAGGAGGAGGCGGAGTGCCCTGACTTGCTGGAGGAGGAGGAGGAGGAGGCGGAGGCGTCCAGTTCAGAAGGTTGATGAGCTCCTTCCGCCATAGGCATGGAGTCAATAGACAAGAACCCAGCCGAGTCTCCCCTTCACCGGTAGGGTGGTCAAGCTGGAGGTCCTCAAATCCCTCCGTTATTTCGTCCACCGTCACCATGGCATATCCTTCTGGAATCAGACGACGGTGAAAAGTTGCGCCAGGTTCAGGAGGTCGAACAGAGCCGACAGCCGCCTTGACTTTAAAGTTCTGCCATTGCAACCTAAGGTGGCAATGTTGAGACTCCGTGATAGCATCCATGGGGTAGCTAGCAGGAGCCGTCAAGACATGCTCCGGCTGAAGCAGCTTGGTGGATGCCACACAGCTTCTCCGCTGATATGGCGGGGTAGCTTCGGGGGTAGTTTCGGCAGGTCGCTTGCAGCGGGCTACTTCTCGTTCCTCTAGCACTTGAACCCTTTCGTGCAGCGTCTAAATTTGGGCATGCTCCACTTTTTTCCTCCTCTCCTGGCATTTGTAACCGCCTCCGTCCGGAAAACCAGCCTTCCACGGAACGGAGCCTGGCGTGCCTCGTGTCCGTCCAGGGTGCTCAGGATTCCCGAGGGCCATTGTGATCTCGTCGTTCTCTCTGTCTGGAACGAACGTCCCTTGCTGCGCTGCATCGATATAGTGCTTAAGCCTCTTGACTGGTATTCTCATTTGCTTGTCCGTCCAAACGCACTTCCCTGATACATGGTCCAAGGTTCCGCCAGCCCTGAAGAACCAAGTCCGGCAACGGTTTTGCCAGTTCATTGTATCTGGTTCGATCCCTTTATCAAGCAGATCATTCTCAGCCTTGGCCCACTTAGGCCGGGCTTTGAGGTAGCCACCTGACCCTGTGCGATGGTGAAGCTTCTTCTTCGCAGCATTTTTCTTGTTTGTTGCCGACATCTTCTTCCTCTTTTCCGATGTCTTGTGGGCCACAAATGCGGGCCAGTGATCTCTGATCTTCTCATATTTGCTGATGAATTCTGGTGTCTCTTCTTTGTCGACAAACATTTTCAGCTCATTCTTCCACCTCCTGAATAGGTCTGGCATCTTCTTAAGAGCATGAGACTTGATTAATTGCTCTTTAACTGGCTTCTCCGGATCCTCCTCTGGCGGTAGGGTGAAATTTGCCTTTAGCTCAATCCAAAGATCATCTTTCTGCATATCATTGACATAAGACACCTCAGGGTCTTCGTTCTTAGGCTTATACCATTGGTGGATGCTGATCGGGATCTTGTCCCTAACAAGAACCCTGCACTGAGCATCAAATGCTTCCTTTGTCCGGATGGGTTCAATCGGTTGGCCTTCGCGCACGATTGCTGTGATCTCAAACCTTTCATCCGAGCGCAACTTTTTCTTCCGGCCTCGTCTCTTTACCGAAGTTGTGCTCGATCTAGAGGGCTAGAAAAAAGAAGAAAGACGAGAGTTAATTAATATAAAAATGCATCAATTAGCTAGTCAGCACAGGCTTAACTAATATATTTACCTGGCCGAACTCTGTTCGGTCACCGGAGCCATCACCACGGGCTCCTTCTTGCACCAGCATTGGGTCACCGGAGCCATCATAATCATGTCTTTCCTCCTCCATTATTCGATCACCGTAGCCTGCTTCTTCACCATGTTCTTCCATACCATCATTGTTGTTAAGATACGACAAGACATTACCTCCGGCTAAGATTATGTCCCCCAACACCTCTTCTGCTTCCTCATCTCGTCCGTGCTCCATTGTTTCTACAAATATTACAACATGGCAATTATTACATAAACATGACAGCATGTGGATATATTAGTGGCAAACATAGACCTAGCTTATTCCGGGTTTGGGGTGGCCTCGGCAACGCTTTAAGGGTAGGGGTGCGGCAGGAGGGGGTAGGAGACCGACATTTTTCTAGGGTTTGGGTGTCCTCGAGAGTTTTGGTCAAGCAAGAGGGCCGGGGGGTGCTCCCATGGTATAACTTATCACTGTCGAAGTTATCCGGGAGGGGGTTATATCGACAACGACGACATACATACATGGGAAAATAATGTTATTGGGGACGGGGTAGGTCGACCCCCCCCCCTCATGTTGAAGTTATCGGGACACAGGGTATATGGACAACGACATACCCGATAAAAAATAAGAAGAAAAAAAAGAAGAAGAAAAAAGAGGAGAAGAAGAAAGGAATAGAGAAGAAGATTGAAGGAAAAAAAGAAGAAAAAGAGAGGAGTTCTATTTTCTCTTCTTCTCCTCTATTCCTTTCTTCTTCTTCTTCTCCTCTTCTTTTTCTTCTTTTTTCTTCTTCTTATTTATTTCTCCTCTTCTTCCTCTCCTCTTCTTCTCCTTTCTTCCTCTTCTTATTTTCCTTTTTCCTCTCATTCTTTTTCTTCTTCTTCCTTTCCTAGCTAGATATATAAAACTTTTCTAAAAATGTAACTTTTGCATATATATAAAACTTTTTCTTCTTCCTTCTATTCCTTCTTCCTAAAGATATAAACTTTTAAACTGAAACTAACCTAATACTTAGTAAATGAGAGAACATATATATAAATTTTTTCTAAAAATCTAACTTTTGCATATATGTATTTTTAAAACATCATTACAATTGAAAAAATACATACATACATACATACAAAGCATATATCCATACATCAACATATATGCAAAAAAACATTAAATCAACATATATATGCAAAAAACATCATACATATATCCATACATCAACATATATACATGAACATATATGAAAAAAAGCATTACATCCATTGAAATAAAAATCATACGGCGGCGGTGGCGGCAGGGGGCAGGGCAGGGCGCGGGGGCTCACTATGGGCGGCGTCGGCGACGATGAGGTCGGGGCCGACCTGAGGAAGAGGCGGTGGTGCGCGGGGTAGGGGACGGCCTCGGGGCGACGTGGGGCAGCGGTGGCGTCGAGGCGTCGAGGTCGGGGCAGCGGTGGCATGGGGCGGCGATGACGTCGGGGCGCCGCGGGGCTGCGATGGCGTCGGGGCGACGCGGGTCGGCGCGGGGAGGTGACCGCGACCGCACGGGGTGGCACGCGGCGACGGTGTTGGGGCAGCGCAAGGTGGTGACGGCGCGAGGCGTAGGCGGTGACGGGGGCAGCGACGGCATCGGCGGGGTGAGCTGAATCGGGCAGCCTGGCTGCGGCGTCGGCGTGGGGCAACTACAGAGATGAAAATGAAAAACTCTAACTGTTTTCTTATATAGCAAAGCCATTGGTACCGGTTCGTGGCACCAACCGGGACCAATGGCCCCCTTTAGTCTCGATTGGTGCCACCAACCGGGACCAAAGGTCAGTTTTCGGCAGCCTAAAGGGCGGGAAACAGAGGCCTTTGGTCCCGGTTGGTGCCACCAACCGGGACCAAAGTCCTTGCGCTGCCCGCGGCCAAAAGTTTAGTCCCACCTCGCTAGTTGAGAGGGGCTCGGAGTGGTTTATAAGCCCCACTGCGGCTGCCCTCTCGAGCTCCTCTCAAATGCAGGTTTACGGGCCTAATCTCACACTATGCTGTCTGTGGGCCTATTGGGCCTTTTGCGGGCCTGAATCCTGGCCCAGGTTGGGTTTCTAGTCGTATTCAGGCCGTGGTGGCCCAATAGGTGGCAGTTTTTTTTCTAGTTTTTTTGTTTTGTTTTTTGCATTATTTATTTTCTTTTCTTTTTGCTTTATTTTTTTAATTCTTTTTGCTTTTAGGTCAGAAAAATTATAAACTTTCTGTTAGTGCCATTAGTTTTCAAATTTGAATAGTTAAAATTTGAATTTTTTGAAATTTGTGTGAATCACAAGTTTGTGATAAACTTTCCCATTTTTTTGTTTTGTTTTTTGCATTATTTATTTTCTTTTGTTTTTTTCTTTATTTTTTAATTCCTTTTGCTTTTAGGTCAGAAAAATTATAAACTTTTTGTTAGTGCCATTAGTTTTAGAAAAATTATAAACTTTCTCTTAGTGCCATTAGTTTTCAAATTTGAATAGTTGAAATTTGAATTCTTTGAAATTTATGTGAATCACAAGTTTGTGATCAACTTTACTATAAAAATAGTTTTTTTTCAGTTTTTTGTTTTGTTTTTTGCATTATTTATTTTCTTTTATTTTTTGCTTTATTTTTTAATTCCTTTTGCTTTTAGGTCAGAAAAATTATAAACTTTCTGTTAGTGCCATTAGTTTTCAAATTTGAATAGTTAAAATTTGAATTCTTTGATAGTTGAGTGAATCACAAGTTTGTGATTAACTTTACTATAAAAATAGTTTTTTTCCATTTTTTGTTTTGTTTTTTGCATTATTTATTTTCTTTTGTTTTTTGCTTTATTTTTTAATTCTTTTTGCTTTTAGGTCAGAAAATTATAAACTTTCTGTTAGTGCCATTAGTTTTAGAAAAATTATAAACTTTCTGTTAGTGCCATTAGTTTTCAAATTTGAATAGTTGAAATTTGAATTCTTTGAAATTTATGTGAATCACAAGTTTGTGATCAACTTTACTATAAAAATAGTTTTTTTCCAGTTTTTTGTTTTGTTTTTTGCATTATTTATTTTCTTTTATTTTTTGCTTTATTTTTTAATTCTTTTTGCTTTTAGGTCAGAAAAATTATAAACTTTCTGTTAGTGCCATTAGTTTTAGAAAAATTATAAACTTTCTGTTAGTGCCATTAGTTTTCAAATTTGAATAGTTAAAATTTGAATTCTTTGAAATTTGAGTGAATCACAAGTTTGTGATTAACTTTACTAAAAAATGAGCATAGATGCGCCTATATAGAGAATTCAACCTAAATTCATATTAAATTTCTATGAATCTCAGAGAAATTCACTCTGAATTTAGGTCAAATTCCCTGTATAAGGGCATCTATTTTTCACTTTGAGAGGAGCTCAACAAGGCAGAGAGGGACGGGCTTATAAACCGGTGTGAGCGCCCTTCGGTTGGCGAGGTGGGACTAAACTCTGACGGCAATGAGGACCAACCCTTTAGTCATGGTTTGTGGCACAAACCGGGAGTAATGGTCATGGGCCAGGGGCAAGGCGCATTGATCCCAGTTCGTGCGTGGGACCGGGACCAAAAGGTCCAAACGAAGAGTGACCACTGGCCCACGTGGCTGCCCTCTTGAGTGTTCTTGGTGAAAACATAGTTGACAAGGAGTGAACCGAGAATAATGGTATTACGAGGGCCGAACCATAAGACATTAAAGCATTTCAAATGAACTTTGAAAAAGTTGAAAGTTGGCGTGGTATCATAATTTCACCCACATAGGATGTGCATGTACAAAACGAACAATGGTATCATACTCGTCTGTTACAAAGTTGGCATGGTATCATCATAATAGTTGCGGGAGAAAGTCTTCACTTTTTCTTCGCTTGTCTCATTTGCTTATTGCGTCGTAACCATGGATAATCTTCATCGTTTATCAAGATGCTTGGGTCATCCTTGACTTTGAAGGGAGGAATTTCCTGAAACTTTTCATAATCTTCAGACATGTCTGTCTTGCCCTCCACTCCCATGATGTCCCTTTTTCCTGAAAGAATTATGTGGCGCTTTGGCTCATCGTATGATGTATTCGCTTCCTTATCTTTTCTTTTTCTCGGTTTGGTAGACATGTCCTTCACATAGATAACATGTGCCACATCATTAGCTAGGACGAACGGTTCGTCAGTGTACCCAAGATTTTTCAGATCCACCGTTGTCATTCCGTATTGTGGGTCTACCTGTACCCCGTCTCCTGACAGATTGACCCATTTGCACTTAAACAAAGGGACCTTAAAATCATGTCCGTAGTCAATTTCCCATATGTCCACTATGTAACCATAATATCTGTCCTTTCCCCTCTCGGTTGCTACATCAAAGCGGACACCGTTGTTTTGGTTGGTGCTCTTTTGATCTTGGGCGATTGTGTAAAATGTATTCCCATTTATCTCGTATCCTTTGTAAGTCAATACACTCAAAGATGGTCCCCTGGACAACAAGTACATCTCATCACAAACAGTGTTGTCGCCTTTGAGACGTGTTTCCAACCAACTACTGAAAGTCCTGATGTGTTCACATGTAATCCAGTCGTCGCACTGCTCCGGGTGTTTGGAGCGCAGACTGTTCTTGTGTTCATCGACATACGGGGTCACCAAGGTAGAGTTCTGTAGAACTGTGTAGTGTGCTTGAGACCAAGAATATCCTCCCCAGCATATTATTGAGTCCCCTCCAAGCGTGCCTTTTCCAGTCAGTCTCCCCTCACACCGCGATTTAGGGAGACCTATCTTCTTAAGGCCAGGAATGAAGTCAACACAAAACCCAATGACATCCTCTGTTTGATGGCCCATGGAGATGCTTCCTTCTATCCTAGCACGGTTACAGACATATTTCTTTAGGACTCCCATGAACCTCTCAAAGGGGAACATATTGTGTAGAAATACGGGCCCCAGAATGACAATCTCGTCGACTAGATGAACTAGGACGTGCATCATGATATTGAAGAAGGATGGTGGGAACACCAGCTCGAAACTGACAAGACATTGCGCCACATCACTCCTTAGCCTTGGTACGATTTATGGATCGATCACCTTCTGAGAGATTGCATTGAGGAATGCACATAGCTTCACAATGGCTAATCGAACGTTTTCCGGTAGAAGCCCCCTCAATGCAACCGGAAGCAGTTGCGTCATAATCACATGGCAGTCACAAGACTTTAGGTTCTGGAACTTTTTCTCTAGCATATTTATTATTCCCTTTATATTTGATGAGAAGCTAGTCGGGACCTTCATACTGAGCAGGCATTCAAAGAAGATTTCTTTCTCTTCTTTCGTAAGAGCGTAGCTGGCAGGACCTTCATACTGCTTCGGAGGCATGCCGTCTTTTTCGTGCAAAAGTTGCAGGTCCTCCCGTGCCTCAGGTGTATCTTTTGTCTTCCCATACACGCCCAAGAAGCCTAGCAGGTTCACGCAAAGGTTCTTCGTCACATGCATCACGTTGATTGAAGAGCGGACCTCTAGGTCTTTCCAGTAGGGTAGGTCCCAAAATATAGATTTCTTCTTCCACATGGGTGCGTGTCCCTCAGCGTCATTTGGAACAGCTAGTCCACTGGGACCCTTTCCAAAGTTTACGTGTAAATCATTGACCATAGCAAGTACGTGATCACCCGTACGCATGGCGGGCTTCTTCCGGTGATCTGCCTCGCCTTTGAAATGCTTGCCTTTCTTTCGACATTGATGGTTGGTCGGAAGAAATCGACGATGGCCCAGGTACACATTCTTCCTGCATTTGTCCAGGCATATACTTTCAGTTTCATCTAAACAGTGTGTGCATGCATGGTATCCCTTGTTTGTCTATCCTGAAAGGTTATTGAGAGCGGGCCAATCGTTGATGGTTACAAACAGCAACGCGTGCAGGTTAAATTCCTCCTATTTGTGCTCATCCCATGTAAGTACACTATTTTGTTGGGGAACGTGGTAATTTCAAAAAAAATCCTACGCACACGCAAGATCATGGTGATGCATAGCAACGAGAGGGGAGAGTGTTGTCCACATACCCTCGTAGACCGAAAGCGGAAGCGTTAGCACAACGCGGTTGATGTAGTCGTACGTCTTCACGATCCGACCAATCAATTACCGAACGCACGACACCTCCGAGTTCAGCACACGTTCAGCCCGATGACGTCCCTCGAACTCCGATCCAGCCGAGTGTTGAGGGAGAGTTTCATCAGCATGACAGCGTGGTGACGATGTTGATGTTCTACTGATGTAGGGCTTCGCCTAAGCACTTCTGCAGTATTATCGAGGTGGACTATGGTGGAGGGGGGCACCGCACACGCCTAAAAGATCAAACAGATCAATTATTGTGTCTCTGGGGTGCCCCCTGCCCCTATATATAAAGGAGCAAGGGGGGTGCGGCCGGGCAAGGGAGAGGGCGTGCAAGGAGGAGTCCTACTCCTACCGGGAGTAGGACTCCCCCCTTTTTTCCTTATTGGACTAGGAGAGAGAGGGGAAAGAGGTGGAGGAGAAGAAGGAAGGGGGGCGCCGCCCCCCTCTCCTTGTCCTATTCGGACTAGGGGGAGGGGGCGCGGCCCTTGCCCCGGCCGCCTCCTCTCTCTTCCACCAAGGCCCACTAAGGCCCATTAAGTCCCCGAGGGGTTCCGGTAACCTCCCGGTACTCCGGTAAAATCCCGATTTCACTCGGAACACTTCTGATATCCAAACATAGGCTTACAATATATCAATCTTCATGTCTCGACCATTTCGAGACTCCTCGTCATGTTCGTGATCACATCTGCGACTCCAAACAACCTTCGGTACATCAAAACATATAAACTCATAATATAAGTGTCATCGTAATGTTAAGCGTGCGGACCCTACGGGTTCAAGAACTATGTAGACATGACCGAGACACGTCTACGGTCAATAACCAATAGCGGAACCTGGATGCTCATATTGGCTCCCACATATTCTACGAAGATCTTTATCGGTCTGACTACATAACAACATACATTGTTCCCTTTGTCATCGGTAAGTTACTTGCCCGAGATTCGATCGTCGGTATCTCAATACCTAGTTCAATCTCGTTACCGGAAAGTCTCTTTACTCGTTCCGTAATACATCATCCCACAACTAACTCATTAGTTGCAACACTTGCAAGGCTTAAGTGATGTGCATTACCGAGAGGGCCCAGAGATACCTCTCCGACAATCGGAGTGACAAATAATAATCTCGAAATACGCCAACCCAACAAGTACCTTTGGAGACACCTGTAGAGCACCTTTATAATCACCCAGTTACGTTGTGACATTTGGTAGCACACAAAGTGTTCCTCCGGTAAACGGGAGTTGCATAATATCATAGTCATAGGAACATGTATAAGTCATGAAGAAAGCAATAGCAACAAACTAAACGATCAAGTGCTAAGCTAATGGAATGGGTCAAGTCAATCACATCATTCTCCTAATGATGTGATCCCATTAATCAAATGACAACTCATGTCTATGGTTAGGAAACATAACCATCTTTGATCAACGAGCTAGTCAAGTAGAGGCATACTAGTGACACTCTGTTTGTCTATGTATTCACACATGTATTATGTTTCCGGTTAATACAATTCTAGCATGAATAATAAACATTTATCATGATATAAGGAAATAAATAATAACTTTATTATTGCCTCTAGGGCATATTTCCTTCAGTCTCCCACTTGCACTAGAGTCAATAATCTAGTTCACATCGCCATGTGATTTAATACCAATAGTTCACATCACCATGTGATTAACACCCATAGTTCACATCGACATGTGACCAACACCCAAACGGTTTACTAGAGTCAATAATCTAGTTCACATGGCTATGTGATTAACACCCAAAGAGTACTAAGGTGTGATCATGTTTTGCTTGTGAGAGAAGTTTAGTCAACGGGTCTGCCACATTCAGATCCGTAAGCATTTTGCAAATTTCTATGTCAACAATGCTCTGCACGGAGCTACTCTAGCTAATTGCTCCCACTTTCAATATGTATCCAGATTGAGATTTAGAGTCATCTGGATCAGTGCCAAAATTTGCATCGACGTAACCCTTTACGACGAACCTTTTTGTCACCTCCATAATCGAGAAACATATCCTTATTCCACTAAGGATAATTTTGACCACTGTCCAATGATCTACTCCTAGATCACTATTGTACTCCCTTGCCAAAAACAGTGTAGGGTATACAATGGATCTGGTACACAGCATTGCATATTTTATAGAACCTATGGCTGAGGCATAGGGAATGACTTTCATTCTCTTTCTATCTTCTGCTGTGGTCGGGCTTTGAGTCTTACTCAATTTCACACCTTGTAACACAGGCAAGAACTCTTTCTTTGACTGTTCCATTTTGAACTACTTCAAGATTTTGTCAAGGTATGTCCTCATTGAAAAAAAACTTATCAAGCATCTTGATCTATCTCTATAGATCTTGATGCTCAATATGTACGCAGCTTCACCAAGGTCTTTCTTTGAAAAACTCCTTTCAAACACTCCTTTATGCTTTGCAGAACAATTCTACATTATCTCCGATCAACAATATGTCATTCACATATACTTATCAGAAATGTTGTAGTGCTCCCACTCACTTTCTTGTAAATACAGGCTTCACCACAAGTCTGTATAAAACTATATGCTTTGATCAACTTATCAAAGCGTATATTCCAACTCCGACATGCTTGCACCAGTCCATAGATGGATCGCTGGAGCTTGCATATTTTGTTAGCACCATTAGGATTGACATAACTTTCTTGTTGCATCATATCCAACTCTTCTTTAATAAATCCATTAAGGAATGTAGTTTTGTTTGTCCATTTGCCAGATTTCATAAAATGTGGCAATTGCTAACATGATTCGGATAGACTTAAGCATAGATACGAGTGAGAAACTCTCATCGTAGTCAACACCTTGAACTTGTCAAAAACCTTTTTGCGACAATTCTAGCTTTGTAGATAGTAACACTACTATCAGCGTCCGTCTTCCTCTTGAAGATCCATTTAATCTCAATGGCTTGCCGATCTTTGGGCAAGTCAATCAAAATCCATACTTTGTTCTTATACATGGATCTCATCTTAGATTTCATGGCCTCAAGCCATTTCACGGAATCTGGGCTCATCATCGCTTCCTCATAGTTCGTAGGTTCGTCATGGTCAAGTAACATGACCTCCAGAACAGGATTACTGTACCACTCTGGTGCGGATCTCACTCTGGTTTACCTATGAGTTTTGGTAGTAACTTGATCTGAAGTTACATGATCATCATCATTAGCTTCCTCACTAATTGGTGTAGTAGTCACATGAACAGATTTCTGTGATAAACTACTTTCCAATAAGGGAGCAGGTACAGTTACCTCATCAAGTTCTACTTTCCTCCCGCTCACTTCTTTTGAGAGAAACTCCTTCTCTAGAAAGGATCCATTCTCGGCAATGAATATCTTGCCTTCGGATCTGTGATAGAAGGTGTACCCAACATTTTCTTTTGGGTATCCTATGAAGACACACTTCTCCGATTTGGGTTTGAGCTTATCAGGTTGAAACTTTTTCACATAAGCATTGCAACCTCAAACTTTAAGAAACGACAGCTTAGGTTTCTTGCCAAACCATAGTTCATACGGTGTCATCTCAACGGATTTAGATGATGCCCTATTTAATGTGAATGTAGCTGTCTCTAATGCATAACCCCAAAACGATAGTGGTAAATCGGTAAGAGACATCATAGATCGCACCATATCTAATAAAGTACGGTTACAACGTTCGGACACACCATTACACTGTGGTGTTCCAGGTGGCGTGAGTAGTGAAACTATTTCACATTGTTTTCAAATGAAGACCAAACTCGTAACTCAAATATTCTCCTCCACGATCAGCTCATAGACACTTTATTTTCTTGTTACGATGATTTTCCACTTCACTCTGAAATTATATGAACTTTTCAAATGTTTCATACTTTATGTTTCATCAAGTAGATATACCCATATCTGCTCAAATCATCTGTGAAGGTCAGAAAATAACGATACGTGCCGCGAGCCTCAATATTCATTGGAGCACATACATCAGTATGTACAATTTCCAACAAATCTGTTGCTCGCTCCATTGTTCTAGAGAACGGAGTTTTAGTCATCTTGCCCAAGAGGCATGGTTTGCAAGCATCAAGTGATTCGTAATCAAGTGATTCCAAAAGCCCATCAGCATGGAGTTTCATGCACTTTACACCAATATGACCTAAACGATCGTGCCATAAATAAGTTGCACTATCATTATTAACTTTGCATCTTTTGGCTTCAATATTATGAATATGTGTATCACTACGATCGAGATCCAATGAACCATTTTCATTGGGTGTGTAACTATATAAGGTTTCATTCATGTAAACAGAACAACAATTATTCTCTAACTTAAATGAATAACTGTATTGCAATAAACATGATCAAATCATATTTATGCTCAACGCAAACACCAAATAACACTTATTTAGGTTCAACACTAATCTCGAAAGTATAGGGAGTGTGCGATGATGATCATATCAATCTTGGAACTGCTTCCAACACACATCGTCACCTTGCCCTTTACTAGTTTCTTTTTATTCTGCAACTCCCGTTTCGAGTTACTACTCTTAGCAACTGAACCAGTATCAAATGCCGAGGGGTTGCTATGAACACTAGTAAAGTACACATCAATAACATGTATATCCAATATACCTTTGTTCACTTTGCCATCCTTCTTATCCGCCAAATACTTGGGGCAGTTCCGCTTCCAGTGACCAGTCCCTTTGCAGTAGAAGCACTAGTTTTAGGCTTAGGACCAGACTTGAGCTTCTTCACTTGAGCAGCAACTTGCTTGCCGTTCTTCTTGAAGTTCCCCTTCTTCCCTTTTCCCTTTTTCTTGAAACTAGTGGTCTTGTCAACCATCAACACTTGATGTTTTTCTTGATTTCTTCCTTCGTCGATTTCAGCATCACGAAGATCTTGGGAATCGTTTTCGTTATCCCTTGCATATTATAGTTCATCACAAAGTTCTACTAACTTGGTGATGGTGACTAGAGAATTCTGTCAATCACTATTTTATCTGGAAGATTAACTCCCACTTGATTCAAGCGATTGTAGTACCCAGACAATCTGAGCACATGCTCACTGCTTGAGCTATTCTCTTCCATCTTTTAGCAATAGAACTTGTTGGAGACTTCATATCTCTCAACTCGAGTATTTTCTTGAAATATTAACTTCAACTCCTGGAACATCTCATATGGTCCATGACGTTCAAAACATCTTTGAAGTCCCAATTCTAAGCCGTTAATCATGGTGCACTAAACTATCAATTAGTCATCATATTGAGCTAGCCAAACGTTCATAACGCTTGCATCTGCTCCTGCAATAGGTCTGTTACCTAGCGGTGCATCAAGTACATAATTCTTCTATGCAGCAATGAGGATAGTCCTCAGATCACGGATCCAATCCACATCATTGCTACTAACATCTTTCAACTCAGTTTTCTCTAGGAACATATCAAAAATAAAACAGGGGAGCTAAACGCGAGCTATTGATCTACAACATAGATATGCTAATACTAGCAGGACTAAGTTCATGATAAATTAAAGTTCAATTAATCATATTACTTAAGAACTCCCACTTAGATAGACATCCCTCTAATCCTCTAAGTGATCACGTGGTCCATATCAACTAAACCATGTCCGATCATCACGTGAGATGGAGTAGTTTCAATGGTGAACATCACTATGTTGATCATATCTACTATATGATTCATGCTCGACCTTTCGGTCTTAGTGTTCCGAGGCCATATCTGCATATGCTAGTCTCGTCAAGTTTAACCTGAGTATTCTACGTGGGCAAAACTGGCTTGCACCCGTTGTAGATGGACGTAGAGATTATCACACCCGATCATCACGTGGTGTCTGGGCACGACGAACTTTGGCAACGGTGCATACTCAGGGAGAACACTTATACCTTGAAATTTTAGTAAGGGATCATCTTATAAAGCTACTGTCGAACTAAGCAAAATAAGATGTATAAAAGATAAACATCACATGCAATCAAAATATGTGACATGATATGGCCATCATCATCTTGTGCCTTTGATCTCTATCTCCAAAGCATCGTCATGATCTCCATCGTCACCAGCATGACACCATGATCTCCATCATCTTGATCTATATCAATGTGTCGTCACATTGTCGTCTCGCCAACTATTGCTCTTGCGACTATTGCTATCGCATAGCGATAAAGTAAAGCAATTATTTGGCACTTGCATCTTATGCAATAAAGAGACAACCATAAGGCTTCTGCCAATTGCCGATAACTTCAACAAAAACATGATCATCTCATACAACAACTTATATCTCATCATGTCTTGACCATATCACATCACAACATGCCCTGCAAAAACAAGTTAGACGTCCTCTACTTTGTTGTTGCAAGTTTTACGTGGCTGCTACTAGGCTTAGCAAGAACCGTTCTTACCTACGCATCAAAACCACAATGATAGTTCGTAAAGTTGGTGTTGTTTTAACCTTCGCAAGGACCGGGCGTAGCCACACTTGGTTCAACTAAAGTTGGAGAAACTGACACCCGCCAGCCACCTATGTGCAAAGCACGTCGGTAGAACCAGTCTCGCGTAAGCGTACGCGTAATGTCGGTCCAGGACGCTTCATCCAACAATACCGCCGAACCAAAGTATGACATGCTGGTAAGCAGTATGACTTGTATCGCCCACAACTCACTTGTGTTCTACTCGTGCATATAACATCTACGCATAAAACCTGGCTCTGATACCACCGTTGGGGAACGTCGTAATTTCAAAAAAATTCCTACGCACACGCAAGATCATGGTGATGCATAGCAACTAGAGGGGAGAGTGTTGTCCACGTACCCTCGTAGACCGAAAGCGGAAGTGTTAGCACAACGAGGTTGATGTAGTCGTACGTCTTCACGATCCGACCGATCAAGTACCGAACGCACGACAACTCCGAGTTCAGCACATGTTCAGCCCGATGACGTCCCTCGAACTCAGATCCAGCCGAGTGTTGAGGGAGAGTTTCCTTAGTATGACGGCATGGTGATGATGTTGATGTTCTACCGACGCAGGGCTTCGCCTAAGCACTGCTACAATATTATTGAGGTGGACTATGGTGGAGGGGGGCACCGCACACGGCTAAAAGATTAAACAGATCAATTATTGTGTCTCTAGGGTGCCCCTGCCCCTGTATATAAAGGAGCAAGGGGGGTGCGGCCGGCCAAGGGAGAGGGTGCGCCAGGAGGAGTCCTACTCCTACCGGGAGTAGGACTCCCTCCTTTTTTCCTTGTTGGACTAGGAGAGAGAGGGGAAAGAGGTGGAGGAGAAGAAGGAAGGGGGGCACCGCCCCCCTCTCCTTGTCCTATTTGGACTAGGGGGAAGGGGGCACGGGCCTTTCCCTGGCCGCCTCCTCTCTCCTCCACCAAGGCCCACTAAGGCCCATTAAGTCCCCGAGGGGTTCCGGTAACCTCCCAGTACTCCAGTAAAATCTCGATTTCACCCGGAACACTTCCGATATCCAAACATAGGCTTCCAATATATCAATCTTCATGTCTCGACCATTTCGAGACTCCTCGTCATGTCCGTGATCACATCCGGGACTCCGAACAATCTTCGGTACATCAAAACATATAAACTCATAATATAACTATCATCGTAACGTTAAGTGTGCGGACCCTACGGGTTCAAGAACTATGTCGACATGACCGAGACACATCTCCGATCAATAACCAATAGCGGAACCTGGATGCTCGTATTGGCTCCCACATATTCTACGAAGATCTTTATCGGTCTGACCGCATAACAACATACGTTGTTCCCTTTCTCATCGGTATGTTACTTGCCCGAGATTCAATCATCGGTATCTCAATACCTAGTTCAATCTCGTTACCGGCAAGTCTCTTTACTCGTTCCATAATACATCATCCCGCAACTAACTCATTAGTTGCAATTCTTGCAAGGCTTAAGTGATGTGCATTACCGAGAGGGCCCAGAGATACCTCTCCGACAATCGGAGTGACAAATCCTAATCTCGAAATACACCAACCCAACAAGTACCTTTGGAGACACCTGTAGAGCACCTTTATAATCACCCAGTTAAGTTTTAACTTTTGGT
The DNA here is from genome assembly GCF_002162155.2 of Triticum dicoccoides. Lineage (NCBI taxonomy): Eukaryota > Viridiplantae > Streptophyta > Magnoliopsida > Poales > Poaceae > Triticum > Triticum dicoccoides. The sequence continues at coordinate 697,551,991 of NC_041382.1, read as the reverse complement.
AGCACACAAAGCGTTCCTCCGGTAAACGGGAGTTGCATAATATCATAGTCATAGGAACATGTATAAGTCATGAAGAAAGCAATAGCAACAAACTAAATGATCAAGTGCTAAGCTAACGGAATGGGTCAAGTCAATCACATCATTCTCCTAATGATGTGATCCCGTTAATCAAATGACAACTCATGTCTATGGTTAGGAAACATAACCATCTTTGATCAACGAGCTAGTCAAGTAGGGGCATGCTAGTGACACTCTGTTTGTCTATGTATTCACACATGTATTATGTTTCCGGTTAATACAATTCTAGCATGAATAATAAACATTTATCATGATATAAGGAAATAAATAATAACTTTATTATTGCCTCTAGGGCATATTTCCTTCATGTTTCCATTCCATAGCTGTGAAAGTTCTTCAACTAATGGCCTTAGGAACACATCAATGTCGTTGTCGGGTTGCTTAGGGCCTTGGATGAGAACTAGCATCATAATGAACTTCCGCTTCATGCACATCCAAGGAGGAGGGTTATACATACATAGAGTCACGGGCCAGGTGTTGTGATTGCTGCTCTGCTCCCCGAAAGGATTAATGCCATCCGCGCTTAAACCAAACCATACGTTCCTTGGGTCACTTGCAAACTCAGGCCAGTACTTTCTCTTGATTTTTCTCCATTGCGACCCGTCAGCGGGTGCTCTCAACTTCCCGTCTTTCTTACGGTGCTCACTGTGCCATCACATCAACTTGGCATGTTCTTTGTTTCTGAACAGACGTTTCAACCGTGGTATTATAGGAGCATACCACATCACCTTCGCAGGAACCCTCTTCCTGGGGGGCTCGCCGTCAACATCACCAGGGCCATCTCATCTGATCTTATACCGCAATGCACTGCATACCGGGCATGCGTTCAGATCCTTGTACGCACCACGGTAGAGGATGCAGTCATTAGGGCATGCATGTATCTTCTGCACCTTCAATCCTAGAGGGCATACGACCTTCTTTGTTGCGTATGTACTGTCGGGCAATTCGTTATCCTTTGCAAGCTTCTTCTTCAATATTTTCAGTAGCTTCTTAAATCCTTTGTCAGGCACATCATTCTCTGCCTTCCACTGCAGCAATTCCAGTACGGTACCGAGCATTGTGTTGCCATCTTTGCAATTGGGGTACAACCCTTTTTTGTGATCCTCTAACATGTGATCGAACTTCAGCTTCTCCTTTTGACTTTCGCATTGCGTCCTTGCATTGACAATGACCCGTCGGAGATCATCATCATCGGGCACATCGTCTGGTTCCTCTTGATCTTCAGCAGCTTCCCCCGTTGTAGCATCATTGGGCACATCGTCTGGTTGCTCTTGATCTTCAGCAGCTTCCCCCGTTCCAGCATCACCGTATTCAGGGGACACATAGTTGTCATCATCCTCTTCTTCGTCGTCGTCTTCCATCATAACCCCTATTTCTCCGTGCCTCGTCCAAACATTATAGTGTGGCATGAAACCCTTATAAAGCAGGTGGGTGTGAAGGATTTTCCAGTCAGAGTAAGACTTCCTATTCCCACATTTAGGGCATGGACAACACATAAAACCATTCTGCTTGTTTGCCTCAACCACTTCGAGAAAATCATGCACGCCCTTAATGTACTCGGAGGTGTGTCTGTCACCGTACATCCATTGCCGGTTCATCTGCGTGCATTATATATAATTAAGTGTGTCAAAAACCATTACAGAACATCATGAATAGATAATTAAGTGACCAAATTAATAGAAGTTCATCATCACATTAAAACCAAAGTACATACATAGTTCTCATCTAACAACATATAGCTCTCCAGAGCATCTAATTATTAAACCATACATTGAAACTATGTAAAACATTTTAATGCGAAAACAAATGCGATCATAATAGCAACCAAGGTAACAATTGATCCAACGACATAATGATACCAAGCCTCGGTATGAATGGCATATTTTCCAATCTTTCTAATCTTCAAGCGCATTACATCCATCTTGATCTTGTGATCATCGACGACATCCGCAACATGCAACTCCAATATCATCTTCTCCTCCTCGTTTTTTTAATTTTTTTCCTTCAAGTAATTGTTTTCTTCTTCAACTAAATTTAACCTCTCGACAATAGGGTCGGTTGGAATTTCCGGTTCAACTACCTCCTACATAAATAAAATCTATGTCACATTGGTCGGCATAATTGTCATAAACAATAAATGAACCAAATAGTTATAAAAAGATAATATATACCACATCCGAATCATAGACAGGACGAGGGCCGACGGGGGCGGATACCAAAACCATCGCACTATATAATAACAAGCAATAAAATAGTAAGAAAATTAGACAAGTACCTATCTAAAGTAAGAATTTTTTTTCTTTTAGAAAGAAGATAAGAACAAGAGGCTCACCATGGTGTTACCGGTGACGAGATCGGCGCGGGCGATCGACGGTGGTGAAGACGGGAATGGGACGTGACAGGCCGCTAAACCTAGACAAATCTCAAGGAAAATGGAGCTTTGAGGTCGAGCTTCGACAGGAGAAAGCTTAACTAGTGTGGCTCGGGCATTTCATCGAACACCTCATGTGCATAGGAGGTGAGCTAGAGCACCACAAAGCCCTCCCCTCGCCGACCAAAGAAAAACAGAGCACTGGAGTGCTTTGCTCGCAGGCGAGGGGTATATATAGGCACCTCATTGGTCCCGGTTCAAGCCAGCAACCGAGACCAATGGTGGTGGGCCAGGAGCGAGGCCCATTGGTCCCGGTTCATCCCACCAACCGGGACCAATGCCCCCACGAGGCCCGGCAGGCCCCTGGCCTCACGAACCGGGACCAATGCCCCCATGGGTCCCGGTTCTGGACTGAACCGGGACTAATGGGCTGACCCGGCCTGAACCAAAGCCCTCTTTTCTACTAGTGAGTAGATGCAGGCACGAGTCGGTCTACTTGTCTCAGACATGATCCTATATACATGATCATTACCTTGAATATCGTCATGATTATTCGCTTTTATATCAATTGCCCAACAGTAATTTGTTTACCCATCGTATGCTATTTTCATGAGAGAAGCCTCTAGTGAAAACTATGACCCCCAGGTCTACTTTTTTATTATATATTAAAACCAAAAATACCTTGCTGCAATTTTTCATTACTTTATTTTATTTTGTATTTTAATTATCTATCTATCACCATGAGATTTGATCCTTACAATTAACCGCCAAGGGATTGACCACCCCTTGTTTGCGTTGGGTGCAAGTATTTGTTATTTTGTGTGTAGGTACTGCTAACGAGGTGTTTCTTGGTTCTCCTACTGGATTGATAACCTTGGTTCTTAGCTGAGGGAAATACTTATCTCTACTGTACTACACCATCCTCTCCTCTTCGGGGATATCCCAACGCAGCTCACAAGTAGCAGGCGTGTGGAGATGTGTCTTTGGCATGAGGATTCAGCCGGTGGTTGTTTTTGGTGGATCTACCCGAATCCGGTCTTTGTTCATCGATGTTCGTGTGTCTTTGACTTTGATCCCTTTGATCTACGCGTCTCTTCATCGGTGACAGTTGCTATTCTGGTGTGTTGGTCCTATGGGGCCTTAGCATGACTTCTCGATTGTCTACTACAAGTTTTTCCCAGCTCCGGCGAGGGAGGGGCGATGACGGAGGCGAGCCTTTCACTCGCTTCAGTGTATGTAGTCGTCGTTAGGTGGTCTATGGATCTGGATGTAATTTTTATTATTTCTGGTGTTCATTGTACTGCCATGATTGAAGAATAATAGATCAGATGGTTTCTCACAAAAAAACTCATGACACCCCTTCAAAATATGAGTTGTCGCGGAAGGAGATCCCATATTTGAGTTCTCGCCTCCACTATACCCAAGCAATTTGATTCAACTATTAATGCATGTAGGTTACCCTTTTAGCAAGCTTTAACCATTGTCGTGCCCGGTGTTTGATTCACAGTACATCACGATGCCCCTATAATCCATGGAATCCTCACAGACAACAACTCCGCAAACGACATTTCCATCTTGTCCGGGAATTGTTGCATCAATGTTAGGGATCTGCAAGTTGGCAGGGGATACTTTCCATGAATTCAGGTGCACCTAGCTTTCCTGCAACTTTGTTGAAATTCATAGGTTCTGCTTGAATTTTACCGCCTTGCGCTTCGGGGCATGGACATGTCCATCATGGACCAATTGTCTTCATTGCCAACATATGTGCCAGCTCCCCACCGCATCAACCAACCAAACACGTTTTATTGTACTCCCAATTGTAGAGGCATTAGCATTGGCTTCAAATGATGTGTGCATGTTCTCTTTCATAGATAAATTATGTTCTGTGTATGAAAAGAATTGGTTGTGCGCATGAACGATGAAGAGGCCATGACGATCCTTGTTAAAAATCATGGATACAATTTTCCTATGCAAACTTTGTCCATCATCTTTGATGCGAACATACGAGTTTAAAAAAAATGACAACACTTTGATATTAGTTTTATCCTCAAGTCTTATGTTACTCATTTTGGGATTGTCTAATTCTATTGCTACATTTAAAAGAATCACATTTACATTTTTAAGCCTCTGGATCAAGAGCTCTTCTAAGGTGGTCCCCCTTAGCGATGTGAGAGAAATATTTGATCTAAGCCACCCATTTATCAAGGGTACATTTAAAAGATTTTCCTCCTCTTTTTTCAGTATACTAAATATTCCATATGAATAAAAAATGTGTTGTAATATATCGCATGTATACACATTACAATCACACACAAAAACATTACAAGTGGCCTCATTAGCATTCATCTAGATTGCAAATGTAATAATCATTGATATGTTTATTCACATCAGTTCGAGTAAGTTAGTAAAGAAAATAAAATGTGCACGTTCCATGTTAGGAACATGTATGGTACTCCCAAATGTAATATATCGTATGCTTTTTTGTTTGTTTCTCGGCATGACAATGTTTGTACACTTTTGCACTACAAAATAAAAATTGCAATACTAAAAGGATCGAGATGGACCTAGGGGGGCTGAAAAGGGACAACCACAAGTTTTAATTTGATTATTAGCAAGTTTAGAGTATGTGAAATATAAAGATGTGCCAAAATAAATGCTAAGGGGAGATAAACAACGTGTATGATGCTTCCAAGGTCAAGTGACAAAAGGGAACCACAAGTAAGGAGTTAGGGCTAGGGATAATTGAAGACACAGAGACGAGGATGTATCTCGATGTTCACTTCCTTGGATGAAAGCTAATCATCGTTGGAGGGATGTGTGTTACCATGAAGGTTGACACTTTTCTCATTGATATATCACCACAAAGGCAATTCCTAACCACCAGTGGTAGACCTTGAGGCGACCTCGAAACCTTCACAAACTTTTCGGAGCTAAATTACAAGTTGATTCCTCACCGAAGACTCCTGTCGCCTAGGAGTCTTCAACCTCCATTACTAACAAGAAAAAAGGGAAAAATTCTCATAAATTGTACAAATACTGAATTGCTTTGATCTAAAGAGAGAGGAGTGGATCTATGCTTGTGTGAAATTTCTCAAGAATCCCTCAAGAAATCTTTGATTTGGTGCGGGCGGTATGAGAGGAGCCTTTCTCAGATTTAGTGCAACATATCTGAAATGGTAAACCCACCCATGAAAAGGTGGGGGGGCGGCGGATAGCTAAGACAACAATGCACAAGAACATGGCTAGACAGTCCTGTCATTTTAGGCCCAGACAGTCTAGCACCTAGACAGTCCCCAGCCAGTTTGATCGGCGTCCAGCACGACATTTTGGCCCTCGGATATCAACCAATCACCTAACCGGGCAGTCGGACAATGATTGCACCTAGACACTACCTAGATAGTCTGACCATCGTCTGGCTAGGATTTTAGGCTCTCAGATATAAGCCTAGCCTAACTGGATAGTTCAGCCACATGAGAACTATCCTTTTGATTGGTTTTTGACATAGGCTATTTTGGTGCCTTTTTGGCATTGGGCTCTTGAAAGGATAGGCCGGTGATGATTGTGACTTGAGGTTGTCCTATGCATGCCCTTTGGTTCCCTCTTAATAGTGTGAGATCCCTATAACTCAAGCACAAAATAGAAAAGCTACGCTTCTCTCATTGCCACACATCTCTTTTAGTCAATTGCAGTTTGAGGTCCATGGTCCACAGCATGACGTATCCACGCGGACTAAAACATGTAGATCTACGTAGCAAATGTATTAGTCCCCTATAAGTACATTGTCATTAATATGCACATTTTAAATGGTAAACCGAGAGGGTTAGCTCCCCCTAAATCATATAACCAAAAGTGCATTTCTTCAAATAATATGCATTATCATGATGCATACGATGTCATGGCAAGGTTGTGATAAACCAAATGAACTAGATGATACGATCAATCACTAGATACTAATAACTACAACAAATAACCTCAAGTACTTTAAACATATAATATGCTCCCACAACCACAAACAGGTAAAAAAATGTAGTACGACATTATATCCACATATGCTTACAACTCATTACAATAATAATTATTAGAAAGTCCACATGCCCATAAGAAGCAACCAAATGGAAAGCAAACAACATGTGACTATGCATGAGACAACCTAATAAACCACTTCTCCCCCTTTGGCATCAACAACGCCAAAAAGGGGAACGGGAACTACACGATAGCCCAAGTAGATCTTCGGTGGGGGACTCGGTGGGACAACCGGAATTGTCTCCTTCAATAGTTGAATTGATTAAAAGGCCCCCCACCATATTAAGCACCGGAGGTTTGACATCCCAGCAGCTGGAGGACTTTCATCTACATGTGGACCACATTTGCGATTTTGATCATATACAGCCATATTAGTTTCCTTAGAGACACCATTGTACCATCCTCATTATCTCTATTCTCATATTTATTATCGATATTCTCATCATACTCCATATCCATGCCTGGACCAGATGTTCTGCTAGCCCTCCATGCATGACAACCACATCAACGATCAAATGGGTGTGATTGCTAGTGCTACACAATAGTGGCTCAGCCTGCTGATCCTTGAAGATGTGCACTGATGGTGGGTGGATATCTTCAAAATGTTCTTTGTGGGTATGCCCGAGGAGCCCACACACCGCACACCAGTTTGGCAACGTTCATACTTGGATGTAAAAATTTGGCGATGCTTTTCCCGAGTAATTGTACTACATGTCATCCTCCTTCAAGGCCAAGCAGTTCACCACCCCAACATCGTCATCTTGTTCCAGAGATATAGATCGGAATCATGGATGCAACTTTCTTCGCCATGAAAGCCAAAGAAACCCTAGCTATCGGTTTTGATATAATGCATGCAAAACCTCAGGAGACCCTTCATTGGTTAACTAAGGCTGGAAGACGACACTGCACAAATACACCATGATCAGCCCGAGTATCACTAGAAGCTAGATTTCCATTGAGTCGAAAGAATCTCACGTAAGAAACCATAGCGAGAGGGTAATCTGCAACAACACGTTTCGACTTAACCAAATGTTCTTGGTTAACACTGGTAGAAAAAGGGCCTGTTGTCCCGGTTCGTAAGGGCCTTTAGTCCCGGTTCCTGAACCGGGACTAAAGGGTCGGTACTAATGCCCTGACCCTTTAGTCCCGATTCAAACCAGAACCGGGACTAAAGGCCCTCCATGTGGCCGGTCCACCTTTAGTCCTGGTTGGTAACACCAAACGGTACTAAAGAAAATTTTTTGATTTTTTTTTGAAATTTTTTTTTGAATTTTTTTATTTTCAAATTTCTGAATTATTTTAACCTCTAATCTCTAATCACCCCTCATCATTCCAAATCATCTAACTTCCCATACGGTCACCCATCCTCCCACCCCCCCAGCCTGAGCACGCTTAACTTCCGGGTTCTATTCTCCCTCGTTTCCAAGTCTGCACTCGTTGTTTTCCTGACAATAGTAAGATGTCAATCCTATTAACCCTCAGGAGTTTAGCTTGAGCATGAAGTCACACATTTCACTGTCTGATTTTGAAACTATTGTTCTAAAAACAATAATTTTTTAGTAACACTAATATTTCTTGAATAAGTAGTTTGACCATTGTTTGACCATTGTTTGACCACAGTTTGACCATAGTTTGACCAGATTTGACCAAAATTCAAAAAAACTGAAATAATTATTTACTAACACTAATATTCTTGAATAATTATTTAGTAACACTAATACTTCTTGAATAAGTAGTTTGACCATAGTTTGACCAGATTTAATGAAAATTTTAAAAAACTAAAATTTGAGCATAACTTTTTTCCTTTTGGAATTTGAGGATTCTACAAATTTGCAAACAGGCCATAGGCGGTCTCCATCGGATGTAACTTTTCGAGTAGATGATTTTTCATATAAAAAACTTTTTAATCCGAGTTCGTATGCAAAAGTTATGCCCATTTTACAAATTCCAGAGAGATTTTGTAAATAAAGTCAAAATTCATATTTGTAAATTTTCCCAACAACTAGACCACATATCACATGGGAAACTTATTTTATTTTATTTTTTTTGACATTTCCATCATTTTCTTTTGTTTTTTCTAAAATTGGAAAGGCGGTCCACAGGGGGGGGGGGGAGTTTGAAAATGGGACCTTTAGTATCGGTTCGTGCCATGAACCGGTACTAATGCCTCAAAGACCGACCTTTAGTCCCAGTTGGTGCCACCAACCGGGACTAATGGGCATCGCACCCTTTAGTCCCGGTTGGTGGGCCCAGGTGAACCGGGACTAATGCCGTAGCCGCACG
>NC_041382.1:697541748-697543226 GCF_002162155.2 Triticum dicoccoides | reverse complement strand
GTTCGTGCCATGAACCGGTACTAATGCCTCAAAGACCGACCTTTAGTCCCAGTTGGTGCCACCAACCGGGACTAATGGGCATCGCACCCTTTAGTCCCGGTTGGTGGCACGAACCGGGACTAAAGGTTAGACCTTTAGTCCCGGTTGGTGCCACCAACCGGGACTAATGGGCATCGCACCCTTTAGTCCCGGTTGGTGGGCCCAGGTGAACCGGGACTAATGCCGTAGCCGCACGAACCGGGATAAATGCACCCATTGGTCCCGGTTCTAGACTGAATCGGGACTAATGGGCTTACCCGGCCTGGACCAAAGCCCCCTTTTCTACTAGTGTAAGTGAACTTTAAAACGCTAAAGCTGGTTTAAAAAGCTGATTTATCTTGATCTACTTTAATTGCTAACACAACCTACATGTGATACTTACAAATTTTGACTCTATGGGATCGCAAAAATCATATATTTTCTCCTTTCCTCTCTCAACATCATTCAAATACTCATCAGCAAGAAAGAGCTGCCTTTTTTACAATCTTTTAGTTCGATATTTTTAAATTTATTTGACAGTATGAGTAGTTCAGATTAACAAGACATACTCCATATCTATACATAGTAATAAGGTCATTAGCGCTTTTGCCTGCTTGTTCTAAAATTACCACCAAAGTTGCCATAAATTACACACTATGCCACCCATAAGTGAAGAAAATGATTTGATTTATTTTTTCAAAGTTGTCGACGGGTTTGGTTGTTTTAACGTGATACTCTCATATATCACACACACACACACACACACACACACACGCGCGCGCGCGCGCGCACGCACACGCACACACACCCCGCAACGGCTAAGGCATTGCTCTTCCACATTGAAGACCTGGATTTGATCGCCGGTCCTACCCTTTTTCTCTCATTTTCTTACTGAAAAGCAAGCGCGCACCTCCTCCTCCCCGCACGCGTTCATGGGCCGGCCCATGTGCGGGGCATGATGCCCCCTGTTTTTTCATTTTGTTTTGTTTTTTACTTTTTGCCTTTTCTTTCCTCATTTTCCGTTTTTTGTTTTCCCTTTTTCAAGTTAATTCAGGATTTCCAAGAATTCCAAATTTCTAAAAGTTGCGAGTTTTGAAGAAAAATTGAGAAATCATAAAGTGTTCAGGAAAATCATAATTTTTTTATGATTTAAAAAATTGTTCACATATTATAAAAATAATCACGATTTTGAATAAATGTTCACGAAATAAAAATTGTTCATAATTTTTTAAAAATGATCATCTATTCAAAACATATTAAAGAATTTAAAAAAATGTGCATGAAATTTTAGAAAGTGCACACAAAAATTAAAAAAGATCCATAAATAACGAACAAAATGAACCATCACTTAAATAGATGTTTTTTCATAGATCTTTAGAGGTTGTTTTACGATTTTATTTAGTCCATCACGCGTCGAGCAAAGAAAAGATTTCCTTGTTCTGTACATCGCTGAGCCCCCC
>NC_041382.1:697531882-697541403 GCF_002162155.2 Triticum dicoccoides | reverse complement strand
TACACAACTTCCTATGGGTTAGTTTTTGCAAGCTCTATCAAAATGAATAAATGTTTAATCTGCCTCCATACGCAGTTATGTTTATTCTGGTACCATAGTTTTACTAGTCATGAAAAACACCGCGATGTCAGGTCAAGTCAAGACTAATCATTCATCAGTCTAGCTCAGGCAGAGTCCATCAATACAGTTTGCTCAGCCAAAAAAAAATCATTGCGTGGCCTTAGGAAATCCAGTCATGACGGGACCATCACATTTTAAGTTTTTGAAATGACTTTTAAAAGTCCTCTGATTCATACGTAGTTTATGAAATGACATTTTAAAAGTCCTTATCTCATCATGGCATATGTTTTAGACTTTTTTAATTAGAACGACATCTGCATAATCTAATTGTTTTTCTGCCGTTGCAACTCACGACGTACTACCCCCGCCGGAGTTTATTAGGCCACATTGTATTTTGGGTCCAACTTTAACCATGTATTTGACTACAAATATATAAAGTATATGCTTGTATTTGAAAGAGGTATCTATGACATAATTTTTATGACATATTATTTTAATTTTATTAGTTAAATTCATGATCAAACTTTAGTTCAAAATAAAAAGAGCCTAATAAACCCGGAGGGAGGGAGTATTTACTAGCGAAACAAAGAGGAATCGGGCCCCAAGCTAGCGGCTGCGGTGTCGCAATGCGCGTGGGCCGGCGCATGCATGCAGTGTGAACGCCACCAACCAACTTTTCTCAAACTCAGCGACGAGTAATCACTCGCTCTCGCGCGTAATTCTCGATAGGTGCGTGCGTGCGTGCATCTAGGCCGCCCCGGCTGTCCGGCCGGCACGGAAAGCGCTGCGACTGCGACGCGAACCAAATCGTCGACACGATACGCGCTGCACACACACGCACAGAGCACGGGTCCCCGTACGGAAACGTGCGGCATTAAAGTGGGCGCAGCTAGCCGTGCATGCACCGGGGTCCCTGCCGGTGCATATATGCCGCGCTCCGGCAACTGTTTTAGAGTACCACAGCGAGTAGAGGTCGGCAAACCAATTTCTGTTTACCATGACCTGTCCTATATTGGGTCCAGTTCGAGCTACCCAAAGTACCCATGCATATACTTCTTGTTACGTTCGATCACGTCATCAAGGGCGCTTCAGCCTCGGTTGCATTTGCATGGTAGCTAAGCAAAGCAACCATGACTCCATGAGAGTAGCGGATAGTAGCTAGACTAGATAGACTTGAGCCCTAGAGACCGGGCGAGAGCTAGCTAGCTAGATCGAGCTGGGGATCCCGGCCCTTTTACATGTTGCACGCTCCTCCTTGCACTACAATATGGTTGGGCGTCACATGGAAGGATGCTTCTCATTCCCATCATGGCCCATGCCTCTGCGTGCGACTGCGCGCATGTGTGCATGGCAGTGCCAACTGATCGACTGATGAGGCGTGACGATGGCCGGAGTGAGATACTCTACCGAGGGCGACGCGATGGCGCCGGGAGTTTTTTAAGCTCGACCGGCCCAGGGCCGAACGTGGGAGTTGGGCAAGGCAGTTAATGGCGGTGAGCTGGACAAAATCCAAAATCATTCTGCACCACTCGGAGGTTGGTGCATGGCATCGCCATCGCCGCTCCTCCAATTCGGTAACGAACTTTGAAAGGGCCAACGGTTACAGGGAAATATACTAGAACTAGTAGAATATGGGATTGGGGGGCCTCCCTGAATTGCTGCATGCGTCCATTGGCTCGGCCACCCGGTTCTTGTTTGAAAGATACTACTCCCTTTGTTTTAAAATAGACGACTCAACTTTGTATAAAGTTATTACAAGGTTGACTTAACTTTGTATAAAGTCAGTACAAAGTTGAGTCATCTCTTTCAAACAATTTTTTCTTTAGATGAAAGAACTTAGCAACATTCTTTTTCAATATGGGGTACTATAATGTACCTGAGAAGATAAAGACAAAGGGTATCTGAGTGTACAATGGATGAACCGGGTCAAGCGGTAAGGCAAAAGTGATTGGCAAAATCAGAAAGATTAAAGCTAGCTAGGACCATGACCAGTTCTCTCGCAAGAGGACAAGATCACCTAGGGCTGCACCTTTGCCATAGTTCGAAGCTGCAGGACCACGGCCGATTAAGTTACCCTATCTCAGCAGTGCAAGTGCCCCCAGAAGATCCACTAGCTAGAGGACTAGTCCGTCGAGCTTGCGAGATCACAAAGTTACACGACGACGCTTATCATCGGGAATCTAAAAAAGACAAGAGTGGAATGCATGAGCAGCATTCCCTCCGCAAGAAACAGTTGAAAAAGCAAGAACTCTTGTCATTACTTAGCTGCCACTACACTAATTTAACTATTCCATATTTATTTGGATCTCTCCTACTACTTGTACGCGTGTCTCTATCCTTCGCCATATTGATTGTTCCCCTGTTTGGCTGCAGTTTAAGGAAGCTCGAAGGATAAGGGCATACATCATTCCATGCCAAATGCATAATGTAGGTAGCCATATGTTGATGCATATATACACATTATCATAAGCTTCCGCAGATGTTTTCAATATGAAACAAAGATATAGTACCGCTTAATCATCCATATGTAGCTGGTTTGAATCTTCAGCTGATCATATCCAGGCTAGAAAATGGGCGCTCTTGATCAGATGCTGAGATTCTCTAGCCATTAATCAAAACAGATCACATTAATCACAGCATGACACACACTGGACAAATGTATTCCACCTAGAGTTCTAGACTGTACTCCATCCGATTTGTTTAACTAAGCTACATGGTTTAAACAATGAGGAGGTGGTCAGTATTTCTAATGCAAGGACAGGCTGCCCTCAATTCCAATCCAGCGACAGTTCCCCGTAACTAACTCCAAAACAATTCTTTCTGGTGCTTTGCGAGATCAAATAAATTATTATGGATGGACAACTGATCGCCTTCTGGACAGAAGTACTCTACAGCAAGTGTCAAGAAGTCAATCCAGATCGAGAAGCAAAACAACATGTAGTAATTAGTGAGACCATTAGCAGTATAATAGCACATCAATTTGGAATCTTTTTGGGACCTTGAGAGAGAGAGAGAGAGAGAGAGCGCAGTAGTAGTAGTAGTAGTACTACCTCCGTCCTGATTTATAGGTCCTCTTTGTAGTTTGTGCCAAATTTTGACTAAAGATTTAACTAACAAAATATTAATGCATGTCAAGAAAAATTATCTCATTGGATTCGTATATGAACATAGTTTTCAAAAATATAATGTTTGATGACATGCGTGGACATTTTGTTAGTTTAATCTATGGTTAAAATTTGGCACAAAATACAATGGGGACCAATAAACCCGGACGGAGGTAGTAGTAGTAGAGGGGATTAAAATACAGCACTAAACTGACAGGACGTGTACGCTGTCAGCAGAAAAGAAACATTAGTGCACAACACTCCAAAAATACCGCATGCTTGAATGTGTGTGTGTGCTGCGAGACTCTTGGCCTTGACTCGATTCCGGGGCCTTTGCTAAGTCAAACTGATCAAATTCATATCCTCATAATTCTTTGACAATTAGTTTACCAAGGATGATGCCTAAACAGATTCCATGGGGCAGAGGTAAAAAGAGAGACGCGGGTTGAATTGATGGTTGACTAGCAAACTCATATGCATACGTTGGATTCTTTTGTTTCTTCCTTACACTTGTTAAAAACTGTTGTTACATATGGACATAGTAAACACATACAAATCTGGAAAGTTACCATTACATTTTTAATTAATCCTCATTTTAACTCATATATTTGTATTCTTATTCAACAGTTAACTTTTGAAGGTAATATATGTTTGTGTGCTCCTAATTAACTGACTCATACATGCTCTACGCAAAAAAAAACTGACTCATACATGCAGTATTGCATCTTAAGAGGACCAAATACCTACATTTATGCAATATTACCCAAGAAATCCATGGATGAGGAAGGAGAGTTGGAGTGTGACGGGATCTCAATTTCTTTTATTTTATGAAAAATTATCGTTCTCAATTAAGATGACGACCTCAGAGTCTAATCAAGACACATGCATGCAATATTGTATTTCATGAGAGGGAACAATGCCTACATCTATGCTATATACCGAAGAAATCATATGAATGAGGAAGGAGCAAAGTGGGAGTAGTGTGACAATATGTCTCTTTCTTTTCAAACAGTAGTCCTTATTTTACCTTGGAGTCTAGCTGAGGACCGGCCCGAAGTCATCATATACCCTTTTATTTTTAATCATCATATACATTTAGCACTTTGTAATATGCTAGTTTAACCGAGTCCTCAAAAATATAAGGGCTCATTCGGTTTGAAGGATTTTATAACGTAGGAATTAGTACTAGTATAGGAATTTTATAGAATGACACTTGCCATCCTAAGGAATTGACTCGCTTCGTTCCTACACGTAAAATGAGCTTTGAGTGGATGTGTAATTTCCTTCAAAAGCATAGGAAATGAATAGTATTCCTACAAAATTCCTGTACACATTTCCTACAAACCGAATGCATCTATAGGAAATTTTCCTCCGGGGTCCTTATTCCTATGTGTTTCCTATGAAAATCCTCCAAACCAAATAGGCTCTAAGTAGGTTTCTAGGTGTAGCAACTGTTTTCAGATGTACACGACTGTGCTTACGAATGAGCACAGACTCGATCAGCATAAGTTTAGTCTATTTAATGCCGGCAGAATACAGGAAGAGATAACATCATACTTTATCACCCCCTCCAAGCAATGTCTTATTCTGCGTCCAAAATGCCTCCAAATGCGGTCTCCCGATTTTCTGCACCAAGAAAAATCATGGCGCGCGCAATATTGCAGACCCCTTTGTCATGGAAACACTTGGCCACAAGGTTATGCGCGTGCAAACGATCCCATGTACCGGATGTCATTCAGATTCAAAGAAGCTTCCCTCAGAAAGCTACTTGTGTTTAACTAAGAACCACTTGATGCTGATTGACCCTAATAATATTATTATAGTTCCCGCCAAAAATATATATTATTATACTAAAACCATAACGAAACTAAATTAGCAGCGAGTTCAGTGTGATTTGACCCATTCCAGATGACCACAATCTATCTGTGTGTGCCTAAAGGGTTCTCAGTGGAATATGCATGCATGTGAATTTATTTGCAGAGGCTTGGTTGGCATTGTAAGCAACGGAATTGTCTACGTGATTTTTTAGTTATATACCTAACTGGTTTTGGTTTTGTCGTTCATGTTTTTTCAAGACAAGATTTGTGGTTCATGTTGCTAACACTAAGAGGGTGCTTGGATACGTTTTAGTCCCATGACTAAAAGTAGTGGGACTAAAACTTGCTAGCCTCACCCATGCTTGGATCCAAATTGAGCATTTATTATTCTCCAAACCCTCCAATCCAAAACTCGCATGTGTTAAAGAAGAGGCATTAAATGATGAGAGCGAGGGCTAATACATATTTTAGTAGGTTTCCTATGACTAAATTTTTTTAGCCTTAAGACTAGTCCTAGTCTCTTTTTAGTTAGGGGTGCTTGGAACTTTAGCCTCTAAAAAAGACTATTTTTAGTCAGACTAAAAATAGTCCCTTAGATCCAAGCACCCTCTGAATAATACTGCAAGTATAGTAGTATCGTATGCTCATGTGGCGCATCTTAATTATTATCGTGTCGTGGTCTGTGATGAGGCGTTTACAAGTAGTTTACACCTCATTAGTTAATTTAGTTTTATTAAATAACTAGTCTATCTGACATCAAGAACCAGCAGGCCGGATACTTTTCTTTCTCCGGTCAGCATATTGCTGTACATGTCCGCGAATACCACGAGCACGTTCATATCTATGAAATCAATCGACAACAAAACGGCCGGATGATGAAAAGAAATAAATAAGATGATAACGTAGTATACTTTCTCAAGAGAAAACTATGCTCCTATCACTTTCGTATCTGCCAGCATCTAATTAATAATCCAACCTTTTAGGTATTTTATCAATTTACTAGATTTACGTATGTATACCAAATGATGCTCCGTGATTTGGTACATCAAAGTTCTTCAAACAAGAACCAGCTGTTGAGTTTGCAAACAATATACCCTCTGGAGCAAATAAAAACCTCTTCTTCACCTAATAAATTGAACCCTGATAAGCGTTACACATGTGGCATGACCGCATGACAGCTCCGAATATTTTTTATGGCAAATTTAGGGACACAAGTATGACTACTTTAGTTGTCAAGCATGACAACTTTCTTTTCGGATGGCAAGTTTCGGATTTTTTGGGGTTTACTTTTTCTTTTCAGATGGCAACTTTAGTTGTAAAAAAATGTCAGGGCGAGAGTACTTCGTGTCACACGTTTGGCACTTATCATTTGGGAATAATTTAGCACGCCAGATGGCTCGTGGATTTTCGTACTATTGTTGATGGAATATATTACTCTACTTTAATGTTTATAGGGGTCTCTTTGATTCGTAGAGTTCTAAAAATGTGGAAATAGGAAAACCATATGATAGAAATGTCATGCTCATCTCAATCCTATAGGATTTTGAGGCCTTTATAGGAATCTTGCTGGAATTTCATAGGTTAGGATTTTTGAAGGTAAAATTCCTATGACGCCCTTTGGTTTGTAGGAACAGATTCCTATTTCTATGTAGGATAGGAACCAATCCTTCACATTTCAAAGGAAAAAAATGAGCACAGACGCAATGAAAAAAAATTCATATCCTATGTATCAAATGGCATCTCTTTCCCTATTAAAATTGATATGCATATCATCTCACTTTCTATAATTTTTCTATTTCTATAATATTTCTATCCTATGAATCAAAGGAGCCCTGAGTTGTTTGATTACATCATAGAAAAAACAGAGGATTCTTTCAAACATGTTTGAATGGATATTAGAAATCCAATGGAAAGTAGTACAAAACTCCTTCGAAAAAATCCCTATAGGATTCAATCCTATGAATCAAACAACCAATCTAGAAAAAATTCCTGTTGATTCTAATCCTTCAAAATTCCTATGAAAATCCTTTGAATCAAAGGAGCGCCTACAGAATGGTCTGCTATTTTGTGAGTCAGATCGTATGTGCTCCTTCTAGTTTTATTTACACTCATGTTAGCTTTGTCTCAAGTCTCTTGTGACCTTATGGCCATGGAGTCGTGAAACCCGACCCTTGCTAGCGAGAGAATTCCTTGTCATTTCTAGCCATGTCTTTGAGTTTGGTTAGGGTTTTTTGTTCTGCTCAGGAAGGCAAGGTGCCCGCGGCTTTCTTAAGATGGAATAAAGTTCTCCCTACCTAGTCCTCATTCTGGCAGTGCGTCTAGCATCATCGGATGGCGTGTGGAGGTGTGTCTCCGGTGGATCTTGCGGTATTCGGTCAGCGTTTGCCTTCGGTGGACCTGCTTGGATCCGGTCTTTGCCCATCTTTGTGTGTCTACAGGTTGGATCATTTTGATCTATGTTTCTCTTCATCGGCGACAGTTGTGGGTCTGGTGCGTTAGTCTCTTGTGAATTCTTAGCACGATGACTTTCCAACTGTTAGATACCATAAGTTTTTCCTGGCTCCGGTGAGGGATAGGCTATGACGGCATCACGCCTTCAGCTCGCTCCAGTGCTTACAGTCGTCGCCAGATGGTCTACGGACATGGATGTAGCTTTTGTTGCTTATGATTCTCTGTACTTCCACGATAGTTGATGAATTGATCTAAAGTTTTCCCCGCCAAGAAAAAACTTTGTCTCAAATCAAACTTTGTAAACTCTGATCAAGTTTATACAAAAAAAATTAACATCCACAATACCAAATAAGTAACCAACATTGAATATAGTTTCACGTCATATTTTTCTGAAATTTTATACTATTTCTCGTAAACTTAGTTAAAGTTTATAAAGTTTGACTTAGGTCAAAGCTAATACACAGAGTAAATAAAGATGGAGGGAGTAATGAAAGTGGTATTTGACATTGCAATGGGTTCTTTCAACAAGTTTTATCCTACTTTCTGTTTGGCCAACATTTTCTTCTTCCGTTTCTACAGCTATATTTACAAAATAAGTCCAGTACACCATAATTGAATTTGCCCTGCAAAAAGAAAAACATAACCGAACTCACGGACTACCTCAAGCTGAGCCTAAGAGCATGGTTAATAATATAGCCAGCAGCTGGCTATATAACATTGTCATGTCATTAAGAGCTACCAATATTATTCACTCATACAATAGGGTTGGCTATAAGGTCGGGTCAAGGCTAGTGATTTTTTTCACTCTCTTTTCTCTTATTTACTCATTTTACCTTGTTTGAGTAAATTTTACTCTTTACCTAGGAGCACCTGAAATGGTTGGATATTGCATTAGCCCACTTCCGCCCTTTTTGCTTGTCTCTTTTCTCCACATATGCAAAAATGTCATGTAAACGGGCTTAGAGCATCTCTAGCCGCGCCCCCAACAAGGCCCCCCAAGCGATTTTCCGCCCGCCGGCGCCGAAAAATTGGCCCAGTCGCGCCCCAAAGGCCCTTTTTCGCCGGCTCAGGTCGAAATTGACGCCGGCGGACCAGGCCGAACCCGGCGCGCTGGGGGCGCTTGGGGGCGCCGGCCGAATCGTTTGTGGCACGAAAATCGGCAGGCCCTCCTTGGCAGCGACTCGGCTCTTCTCGCCGCTTCGTCGTCCTCACCGCCTCGGTTCCCGCGGCGGAATCAATGCCAAAGCTGCCGCGCGCTGCCGCGCCGGTCAGCATCCTACATTAATGCCTCACGGGCGGCGCAGTGAAGACGGGACGACGCGCGTCCCTCACCCGCCACGCATACACACGGCGGCCGCGCGTACGGGCGGCGCCTCCGCCTATATAAGCCGCCCCCTGCGCGTCGGTAACGCACAAGCTCTCCACCGTCGACGCCCTCGTTCCTCGACACCCCCGTTCCTCCCTTTCTTCTCGCCGTTTCCATTTCAACCATGGCCGAGCGCTTTCCAGGCGATGGCGCGGCGGCGAACGGCTTCGGCCGCCGCCACCTTCACGATGACGAAGCTCGGCTCCTCTACGAGGCCGAGTACCCGGTCCCGCCGGACATGCGGGTACCCGGGGCATGGAGGATCAGCGCCGACGGGGTCCCGGTGCCACCGCCGCACACCGGGGCGGCGCGGCGTGTGGAGATTACGCGTATCCGCGCCTATGTGCCGCAGGCGGCGAGGGAAGGTCCGCGGTACGTCCCCGACAGCTCGCTTTGGGAGCAGTACTTTCGGTGCCGCCACACCGAGCAGGTCAAGGCCACCAACGGCGTCGTGCCCTTCGGAAGGCTTAACTCCGAAGGCCGCCGCCGATGGTGGGGCGTGCCCGGCCGCACGCTGGAGGCCGTCCTCAAGTACATCGAGGGAGGCAACACGCCCAGGCTGGAGTACCCCTCTCCCCCGTCCTTCTGCCGCCGGCGTGGGAGCTCGTGGACGCCGAGGCACATGGATCCAGGGGCATCCTCCTCCTCGTCCGGCCGCTCGTCCGGCTCTCCCTGCCTCCGCCCTTTCAAGCCGGAGCCCCAGGAGACGCCGGTCAGCCAGCG
>NC_041382.1:697499886-697531381 GCF_002162155.2 Triticum dicoccoides | reverse complement strand
CGTCCTCATCAGGCCGAAGGAGGAGTCCGGCCTCCCCGCGGAGTACGAGGCCATTGTCCGGCGTGGCTTCTCCGACGAGGCCGCCCTAAAGTGGGCGAGGGACGACTACCTCCGTGACGAGATGGTCTGGCAGCGCCGAGCCCTGGAGGAGATAGCCGCCTGCAAGCGTGGGCGCGAGGACGAGAACGGCGTGGTGATCCTCGACAGCGACGAGGACGAGGACGCCCCCGGACCGTCCAACCCGCCGCGCCAACCTGTGGAGGGGTGCAGCAGGGATGGCGGCCGCGGAGGAGGCGAGGACGACGGCGATGACGACAACGACAACGGTGGCGACTACACGAAGTTCGACAAGCTCCTCGGCATGTAGAGCTTCAAGGGCGGCGGGCGGCGAGGAATGGCGAGGGCGACGGCGGCGACGAGGAGTGGCAAGGGCGACACGTTTTTTTTCTTCTTTTGTAAAATATTTTAAATATGTATAAACTCGCCGAAGTTTGCGCCTTATTTGCGCCTTGTTTGTGCCGAATTTTAGTTTACAAAAAAATCGTCGGCGCCGCGACTGGGGAGTATCACGCCCCAGCACGCGGTTTGCGCCGGTGCGCATCCGGGGGCGATTTTTAGCGCCTCCTGAGGGGCCAACGGCCGAAGATGCTCTTATAGCTCGCTGTTTACTTGCTCTAAGGGACCTCAACCCAGTCAAAATGTAGGGTTTTTTTTACTCGAAAATGAAGTCACTAGTAGTAATGAGTTGGTTTGATATGGTCTACTCTTCAGCTAGGCTAAAGGTACCTGCCGTGAAAAAAAAGGTACCTGCCGTACTACAACACACCTACCATTAAGCGCCCATTACATGCATGTACAGAAGAAGACAGCGCACGCCCATTTTCAGATCAAAAGTACGTGTATATGGCGTGCGTGGGTGTGCGCGCGGTAAACGACCAAAAGTAAATGGAACAATGCATCACTGTACGTACGAGCACATATGTGATAATATTTGTCATGTACTACCGTTCAATCAATATGTAACTGGCCGCACGCAACCATCACAAGCTACCCGATATCCAGTCAAACCAACTATCTCTTGCTCCCATTTCAAAAAATTCAATTTTAAACATTTCAGAAAATTCTGCAAAAAATGTGGATAGTGTCATTTTGAACATTCGCATTGCACTTTGCCGCTCTCGGAGGACGGCGCCCGGCCGATGGACGAATCTGTCTAGCGCGACTCCATATAGCGTCGGCTCAACGGACGCTCGGGTCCTCTACGGCTGGATCACTGCAGTCTCGACAACCAAAAAATCTCTCCTTCCCCATCACCGTCGGGTAGACTATGAGTCCCACCGGGAACGGGCTGCCGTCGTTGGAAGGAGTTGATAAGGGCCGCCGAGGCGCGTATCGCGACGGAAATGGCAGCGGTGGAAGCGGCTGATGCGACGCCGCGGGCGGCCGCAGAGGAGGAAGCCATCCGCACCCGCAAGAAATGGCAGCGAAGGAACATGCGCGCCCTCACCCGAGAGCAGAATCCGTCGGTCTGTGCCATGGCCGGATTGCCACCGAAGGAGGACAACGACGACGCGTACAACTCCGGCGACGAGCAGATCCGGCTCGATCCCTACCGCATCTTTGTACTTCCGCGAGAAGGACGGCAAAGGCGCTAGGAAGGGCAAGGAAGCTGTGGATGATCTCCACCATAGCCAAACATGCCAAATTTTGGTAGTCCGGTGGCATGTTAGTAGTGATGAAGTAGCCGGACGATGTGTATAATGCATCGACGTAGTTGCATGAGTTTGTATGGATTTGAGATTTGATAATTAAGGTGCCCGGATGTGGATTACATTATTTGAGGCGTGACCGATTAGTGTCCGCGGACGCTTCCGTGGGTGCGTCCGTGGGCGTTTGAGGGCCGGATCTGCCCATCGCGGTTGTAGATGCTCTGAAGCTTCTTGTAATTCCTCATTTCTTTATGGTCGGTAAAGACAACCCCCTGCATGAAAAATAGTTGTTGTTGTGCGGCGTTCGTGGATGAACTCGCTGCATCACCACGAACGGCACGCACGGAACCTCCTCGTAAAGATCTACAAAATAAATTTTCAGTCCAATACAATTAAACAATATTGATCCTACGGTAGTCACAACATCATACTCCTTTAAAAACATCAACAAATCCAAGCCAAACTCAAATTTGGATAAAAAATATGCAAACCCTAGACATGGAAATGCTAGGCTTGTAGAACAAGGATTCACAAAAAATAAGTTGGGGTATAGTCAAAAAAAAATTTGGGGACAGGAGGAGAAACATACCGTAGATCAATCACACAGAAGGATTTAAACGGAAGTCGCACGAGTAGGAAGATAGGGCAAAGTTGTGGTAGGCTTTGCAGAGGTTTGGAGGAAGAATATGAAGAAATAAAAGATATGCGGGTGATTTACCTCCTTCCTCGGGCTCTTTATGGCCTCCATAGATCCATACGACCGGCCATACGAGAGGGAGCGCTTCTATGGAAGGCCGTCGTTCACTCTATTAGCACTGTTGTTTCTGTGCATACCTCATACGACCGATGATGCAAGCAGCAGCACTCGCATGAAAAACTGTCGTTCACTCTGATCTTTTTCTCTTCTAGTCGAGATTGTTATATGACCGTCCATACGAGCGCGGGCACTCGTATGAAACATCGTCAAATACTCTAGACTCCTCTATTTCTTAGAAGAAATCATACGGCCATCCATACGAGCGGGAGCACTCGCATGAAACGCCGTCGACTACTCTGGTGCCTATTGTTGTTTTCTGCTGGAGCCGCCAGGACATCATAGACCACCCATACGACCTTGGTGGTCGCATGATTGGACGTCTTTTGTTCTATTTCTATTGAAACTTCTATTTTTTTAATAATCATGCGTGGTTTGTTCCAACATAATAGATAGGCATATATCTTAGGCATTCAAATGACAGTACAACACATAACAACTCTGCGCATATCAAAGCCTTCATTAGAACGACTCTTCCAAACTCAACTTCTTTGATTAGAACTTCAACATTCTTTTTATTGAAATAAAAATAAAACTTACGTTTTTTTACTTTATTCGTGTGGGTTGCATCCCACGAAGAACTTGTTTTTGGTCGGATATCTCGACCGTAGTGAAGATCATGTAGGTGCAAATACAGCGAGACAATAGCTTGTAGCATTGACAACAATGTCGTCTCCTGTGTAGGTCTTCATTTTTTTTTCTGGGAAAATGTCTCACAAAAGGATCTTTAGCAGGCAAAGCAAATCTAACATTCCCCTCAAACACATTTATCACAGCTTTGATAGTCCTTAGAAAAGGTCTACTGAGAATTATAGGAGCAATAGGATCTTCTCCCATGTCAACAATCACTAGATTAATCATGAGAGGGCAATCATTTATTTGGACTATAACTCCATGCTTAATCTCAGTAAAAGCCAGCCTAATCTCAGTAGTAACATATGGATCAAGATTGAGACTATCATATATTGACTTAGGGATAGTGGAAACACTAGCACCTAGATCACATAAAGCACTGAATTTATTTAAATCAATCTCAATCTCTATAGTAGCCTCAAAAGCATCTTCTTGCTTAGTAGGCAACTTATTGTACAACTTCTTTCTTTCATCATCTAATTCACGTACCTTAGTTGCAATGTGATCAACAAATACATTACATGTCTCATCATTTGATACCTCAGGTAGTGGGTGCTTCATTGCTATCATCTTTACAAAGTCTACATCGGTGTAAGTGTACTCTAGCACATGGCTTGTATCATGCTCTTTTACATTTTCTTCATTGTTTCTCGTACCTTGACATCTTCAACCGGGTTAGGCTCCGGTTTCCCTGCAAACTTGGCCATGATTAAGGTTTTGCTCTCTGCAATTTTAGCCACTTGTGCTTCCATATTCTAGGTTCTTACATCAAGAATTTGCACATCATTTGTTAGGCCAAGAATCTTACCGGTCAATTGACTGAGTAAGTTATCATGATTTTCAGAATATTTTTGAAGTTGTTATTCTGCTCAGTTTTACTAGCAATGAAATTTCTGAGAGTATCTTCAAGAGTATTTCTATTACTATTGCTAGTTCCATTAAAATTGTTGGATGCTCCACTATTATTAGGATAAGGTAATCTAGGAGCATATCCATTATTTTTCCAATTAGGATTATAGTTGTTATGAGCAATGAAATTAACATCATTCACTTAATCATCAGTGATGGCATTTACTTTCACCTCTTCTTTTCCTTTAGTGATGGAGATGAGTTCATCAATTTTATTGGTTAACTTCATGCTATTTTCTTCAACCGCATTGACTCTTTTGGTTGTGGTTGTTCTTTCAACAAGACATTGGGCATGGTTCTTTTGCATATCATCAAGTAGCTACTTGACATCATCTATCGGCTTACCCATGACAGGTCCTGCTACAGCTGTACCAAGCATACAGTTTTTGACATAGGACTTAAACCATTATAAAACAAATGGATGATCTACCACTCTTCCATCCCATGATTAGGACAATTCCTCAAGGATTCCTTCAGACGATCCCAAGCAAGCGCTAGTGGCTCACGATCTTCGTGCTTAAAACACGTTATGTGAGAACGTAGTTTCATAATTTTTGCAAGTGGGAAAAACTTAACCAAAAACTTGCTGCAACAATCATCCTATGATATATTACCTCTAGATAAAGCTAGAAGCCATTCTTTTGCTTTTCCTCTCAAAGAGAAAGGAAATAGTCAAAACTTCAAAGCGTTAGGATCATAATCTCTAATGCGCGTCATGTTGCACAATTCACTAAAATTATGCAAGTGCATACTGAGGGAGTCCTGTATTAGGGAGTCCTCAGACAGCCGGACTATATACTTTGGCCGGACTGTTGGACTATGAAGATACAAGATTGAAGACTTCGTCCCATGTCCGGGTGGGACTCTCCTTTGTGTGGAAGGCAAGCTTGGCAATTCGGATATGTAGATCTCCTCCCTTGTAACTGACTCTGTGTAACCCTAGCCCCCTCTGGTGTCTATATAAGCCGGAGGGTTTAGTCCGTAGGACAACAACAATCATAATCATAGGCTAGCTTCTAGGGTTTAGCCTCTACGATCTCGTGGTAGATCAACACTTGTAATACTCATATCATCAAGATCAATCAAGAAGGAAGTAGGGTATTACCTCCATTGAGAGGGCCCGAACCTGGGTAAACATTGTGTCCCCCGCCTCCTGTTACCATCGGCCTTAGACGCACAGTTCGGGACCCCCTACCCGAGATCCGCCGATTTTGACACCGACATTGGTGCTTTAATTGAGAGTTCCACTGTGCCATCATGATAAGAGCTTGATGGCTCCTTCGATCATCGGCAACGATGCGATCCAGTGTGAGGTTTTTCTCCCCGGACAGATCTTCGTATTCGGCGGCTTCATATTGTGGGCCAACTCGCTTGGCCATGTGGAGCAGATCGAGAGCTACGCCCCTGGCCATCAGTTCAGGTTTGGAAGCTTAAACTATACTGCCGACATCCGTGGAGACTTGATCTTCGACGGATTCGAGCCCATGTCAGGTGTGCCGCACAATCACGACGAGCAGGACATAGCTCTGCCGTCAGATGGTGTTCGGGAGATCACACCTGTGCCTACTCCGGCCCTCAATCCGGAACAAATCATGCCATCCGAGGACGGGTGGATAGACTCCGCCACGGAGGCCGCACACTCAGCAGTGATAGAGCCGAATACTGACTTCATCTCCTATGAGACCTGTGTTACCGGACCCTTGGATTCGTCCGTGGTCACAGGCTCCGAACCGCTTGCGTCCGTGCCTATCAAATCTGATTGGGCACCGATCATGGAGTTTACCTCCGCGGATATCTTTCAGCACTCGCCCTTGGGCGACATGTTAAATTCATTGAAGTCTCTCTCCTTGTCAGGAGACCCTTGGCCGAAGTATGTCCGGCTTGAGTGGGAAGCGGACGACGAAATTCATTCCCCACCCACCACCCACTTAATAGTCACTGTCGACGATTTAACTGACATGCTTGATTTCGACTCCAAAGACATCGAAGGTAGGGACGACGATGCATGAGAAGAAAAGGAACCATCGCCCACAGGGCGCTGGACATCCACTTCATCACACGATATATACATGGTGGATACACCCACAGAAAACAACGATGAGGAACGGGAGGATGCAGCGAAGGATAGTCCCCTCGAGAAGCGAACGGCGAACAGAGTACAGAGCCGCTGTCCGATCACGGCGACACCGAGGGTAAAACTCATCAACCTGTCTCCGTAGAGGAGAACAGTCCGGACGAAGATGCACACATCATCCCAGAAAGGCACTTGGAACAAGAGAACCTCCATAGAAGGCTTATTGCCACCGCGAGGAGCCTGAAGAAACAGAAGCAAAGGCTTAAGGCCGCGCAGAATACGCTCAAGAGCAGATGGAAAAAAGTGCTTGACACTGAAGAAAAGTACGGCGGCAGTCGCCACACAAAGAGCTATCCAAAGCGCAAGCTACTGCCTGAATTTGACGACGAGGCTTTAGAGCCCATTCAGCCAAAAAATAAAACGACCGATCAGCCGGATCGGCCACCCCGTGGCCGCGATAGAGCGGCTAACGATGCCGCACACAAGTCAGCACACGATTTACGTGAAGACCAGCACCATAAATCCGGTATGACCAGGTCCATCTACGAATCTAGGAAGCGCACTCCGGCATAGGATCAGGGCCGCCCAAACGACTATACTGACCGAATAACAGCTCAGAATCAAAGCCAAACGCTGCAACCACCCGAAGAATGCCATGACACATCAAAATACAGGGGTGCCGCGCACCCCCTATGCTTCACCGATGAGGTGCTGGGCCAGGAATTTCCAGAAGGATTCAAACCCGTGAACATAGAGGCATACGATGGAACGACAGACCCTGGGGTCTGGATTGAGGACTTTATCCTTCACATCCACATGTCTGGTGGAGATGATCTCCATGCCATCAAATACCTGCCCCTCAAGTTGAAAGGACCAGCTCAGCACTGGCTGAAAAGCCTCCCCGAAAACTCAATTGGAAGATGGGAGGAGCTTGAGGATGCTTTTAGGGCCAATTTTCAAGGGACCTATGTCCGACCTCCGGACGCAGACGATTTAAGTCACATAATTCAACAGCCCGGAGAGTCAGCCCAAAAGCTTTGGAACAGATTTCTCACGAAGAAGAATCAAATCGTCGACTGCCCGGATGCCGAAGCCCTAGCGGCTTTCAAGCACAGTGTCTAGGACGAATGGATCGCCAGACTCCTCGGCTAGGAAAAACCGAGGATAATGATAGCCCTAACAAGCCTTATGACCCGCTTTTGCACGGACGAAGATAGTTGGCTAGCCCGTAGCGGCACCAACAACCCAGGCACATCCGAAGTCAGGGATGGCAACGGTAAACCGCGACCCAATAAAAGCAAGCGTCAAAACAATGAAGACAGCCCAGACAACACGGCGGTAAACGCCGGATTCAGGGGCTCTCGACCCGGTCAACGGAAAAAGCCATTTAAAGGCAACAGAGATGGACCGTCCAGCCTAAACAAGATTCTAGAAAGATTATGTCAGATTCATGACACCTCTGACAAACCGGCAAACCACACCAACAGAGAATGCTGGGTCTTCAAGCAAGCCGGCAAGCTAAACGCCGAACACAAGGGGAGGGAGACACCAAGCGAAGACGAGGATGAGCCTCACCAGCCGAACACTGGGGGACAGAAAAAATTCCCACCAGAGGTCAAAATAGTGAACATGATTTACGCAACACACATACCGAAGAGGAGGCGCCAGCACGCACCTCGAGACGTATACGCTGTGGAGCCCATCAGCCCTAAGTTCAACCCTTGGTCGGCCTGCCCGATCACTTTTGATCGCAGGGATCACCCGACTGGTATTCGGCACAGAGGATCGGTTGCCTTGGCGCTAGACCCAATAATTAAGGGATATCATCTCACCCGAGTCCTTATGGACGGCGGCAATAGTCTTAATCTGATATATCAGGACACCGTCCGCAAAATGGGGATAGACCCGACAAGAATCAGCCAAAGTAATACTACCTTTAAAGGAGTAGTACCAGGCCCAGAGGCCCGCTGTACGGGCTCTCTAGTACTAGAGGTTGTATTCGGTTCTCCCGACAACTTCCGAAGTGAAGAATTAACCTTCGACATCGCTCCATTCTGAAGCAGCCATCACGCACTACTCGGGAGAATGGCCTTCGCTCGTTTTAATGCAGTACCGCATTACGTATCTTAAGCTGAAGATGCCCGGTCCACGTGGCATCATCATAGTTAGTAGAAACACAGAGCGTTCCTCACGTAGGGAGGACTATGTGGCGGCTCTAGCAGCCAGCCACTGAACGACCTCTCCAACTAGAAGAAATGATCGGTCATCAAGACCGCGAACGCGGTTATACGAGTCCGGTGCACCACTAGCTGTAACAGTTCGGATAAACCTATGATTGGGTCGATGGATATACCCCCATAGGTGGTGCTAGGGGCTTCCCGCATGTAAAAAGGGCTACAGTTCGGCCTGACCCTCTTTAGATTGCATTTTAATGGTTCATTAAGAGTAAGAAATTTTTTGCACGAAGACTTTCACCTACGTTTTTCTCTTTTACAGATGATCATCATGCTACACCCTTCTAGAATACGGCACAACGGAGACACAGGCGCAGACGTACAGCAGGGCCCCGCTCAGAGGCTTCTTTTTAGATTAAGACCCTGTGTAAACCTTTTTTACTGTCTCTTGTTTCTTCACTCCCTCCGGATACTCAACACAACCAAAAGGGATGCTGGCGTTATTGACATTTCATCACGTCATACTAATGCAAGTACCTGGAAATTAAGGGCCCATAATCAAGGGCGTTTCCTAGCCCAGTATATGATGTAAAAGTCTGAACACCTTAGGAAGTGTTCGGCGTCGCGAGTTTGGCCTTATATGCATCAGCTCCGAATCATGTCTTTGGTCAATAGTTGGGTTTGCCCGGCTCCCCTGTTTTGCTACCTTACATTCCACTCTATCGGCTAAGGTGGCACTGGGAGAACTACTGCGATTGTGCCCTGGTTCATCTGGATGAGCACCTCAGTAGAGAAAGCGGAAAACTGACTGTCATGATAAAGCGCGAGACTGGTCAACCACTCGATGACTCATTGGAATCTTCATGATTCCTCCGCATTAACGAAGGACCGGTTTTCTGGTCATGTATGTACGAGCACCGTGTTCGGATGAGCGCAGAAATACCAGGGGCTATATAGTAGCCCCAAAGTCAAACTCCTATGGCTAAGTGAAAGTGTTAAAGCTATATAGTCCGATTGCCTTGTTCGCTGCGCTATCACCTCCTTAATGGACCAAGACGTTGGGTCAAGTGTGAACACGCGCTTTTCCGAACACCCCCGCATTATATGCGTGGGGGCTGAAGCCGACGACTGCAAACTTTCAGGTTATATACATACATAAACGGTCGCATAGGAGGCATCATAATACTTTCAGGCAAAAGTATAAACACAACCTTTATAATCCAAATAGCATTGTTTTTACAATTGGGATACATGTCACTCGAGCATGATACTCTTCGAGCACTGAGCCTCTATTACACGAGCGCCTTCCAGGACTTCTTCAAAATAGTGCTCAGCCAAGACCTGGCCTACAGTCGGATCCCAGGTCGCAATAGCGGTGGTCTCCATCTCTGGCCAGTATATCTTAACACGGGCAAGAGCCATCCGCGCACCCTCTATGCACACCGACCTCTTTACATCGTTGATATGCGACACAACACCAAGGAATCGTTGCACTAAACCAAAATAACTATTCGGCCTTGGCCCCTTCGGCCAAAGATAATCCACGATAGACCTCATGGCAAGTCCGGACAACCTATGGAGCTTGGCCCACTCGTCCATTTGTTCATTCAACAGCAGCGGACGCGTGGGAGCACTGAACTGCGACCAGAACAACTTCTCCACTTCATGATCTTTCTGATCTTTGAAAAACTCAGTCGCATCAGCAGCACTCATTGCCAAGTCCGAATACGCGTCTGCATCACTCCATAATTGATCAGAGGGGCATATTTCGGATCTCCGAACTTTGACCGCAACAAAAAGGGCTTCCCAGTCGTGATATCTCCGGCTTGACGGAGCTCCTCCTTCACCACTCTGATTTCAAAACGGGTTTCCTTGGCTGCTTCCATGGCTTTCTTCAGGTCAGCCGCTTTCGCTTGGCTTTCCTTTTCAAGGAGCTCATATCGGCCGGCGACATCTTTCAGCTCAACAGCCATCTTGGCTATTCTATCTTTGCTCTGGCGACGAGCAGCCTGTTCGGCTCTTATGTCTTCGGCCGCCTTTAGGGCGGCTGCATCACTTCTCCTCGCCTGTTCCTTTGCTCGGGCAAGTTCCGCCCGAAGGCTCTCCACGGCCGCAGCTCCATCTGTAGTCACAACATATTATAGATACTAGCATCATGCTCCTCTTAATATTTGTTGACCACCCGAAAATACATACCTTGTGCCTCGTCAAGCCACTTGTTCACAAGCGCAATATCGGCATCTGCTGTGTCAAGTTGCCACCTCAGTCCGGCAAACTCAGCAGTCCGGCCAGCCACTGGACCCTCAGCCGCCTGCACATGAAAGCAGCGCGATCGTTACCTGGGACTATGATCCTCTGTTTGCCGCCTCTGGACAACAACCAAAGTCTCAGGGGCTACTATCTGTATAGAGCACACCTAGCGTGTGCGGTATCATCAAAAAAATTTATATTATTTTGCATACCTCAAAGCCTCTTAGTAGGCTCATAAAAGCCTCATGCAATCTGCTTTTGGCGGATGCAATCCTCTCAACCACCGTACCCATTAAAGTACGATGCGTCTCCGAGATAGCCGCTTGCTCCAAAAGACCCATCAGTGCATCCGGTTGTGCACCGGACAAACCCAGACTCTTTTTGTTGCTCTCCTTAGGAGCGGAATACTCTGGACTTCGGGTGGCCGAAGGGTCACCTTCTGGCCTTAACAGGTCAGGAGAAATCCTCCGTGATGACACCTCAGGGTCGTCCGCCCCAGGTGGTAGGGAGGCTACCTTAGGGTCGTTTCGCTCTCCATCATCTCCGGAAGAAGATCCCCCGAAGAAGAACTCTGTCGAGAAGGGCTACGAGCCGGACTGCAAGATATATGTCATGGTTATTGTCCTTGGAGATAAAGCAGGATATATTTACCAAAATTACTCTTGTTCACTTACAGCTCGGTGGAGGGCTGGCCCCCTTGCGGGCACTGTGCGGTAAAGACGCCCTTCGGGGCAGGGCCCCCTGGCGAAGGTTTCTTCCCTCGTTTGGAAATCTTCGTTTCCATGTCTTCAGAGGCGGTCCTTTTCCTTCCTTGGGGAGAGGGGATTCTGGATTCTTCTCCCCAATTATCCTCCTTCGTGGAGACACTAATTCCCCTGGTTTGGATGAGTAATGCGTGAAGCCCGCTTTCGGCTTCTTTATTCCTCCCTTTATCTTCCCCCGTTGGCACTTGATAAGGTGCGCGCTCAAGCATCCTGGCTAGCACAGGATCCGGTGAGCCTTCGGGAAGGGGGCCGAACACCTGATCATCTTCGCCTTTCTTTTCCAGTCCTGGCCGAGAGTGACTTTTTCAGAATGATGTTGTGACAAATAAAAAGACAACATGTTCGGCTGCAGAATTACTTACGTGGGTATCTGGACGGTTGCAGTTGAGACCCGCATCCTCGGTGGTGTCTGGACACTTTATTCATGATCCGAAGAACAATCCGTACATCTCTTCGAGCGTCGTGCCGAAGAATTGCTGAATAGTTCGCGGTCCTTCCGGGTTGAACTCCCATAGACGGAGAGATCGGTGTTGGCATGGCAGGACCCGACGAACTAGCATAACTTGCATTACCTTGACAAGACTGACATCCCTCTTGAGGAGATCTTGGATGCGACTTTGCAATGTCAGCACGTCATTAACTGGCCCCCAGTCCAGCCCCTTGTTGACCCATGATGCTAGTTGCGGCGGGGGGCCCGAGCGGAAGGCAGGGGCAGCTGCCTACTTTTTACTTCGGGGAGCTGTGATGTAAAACCACTCCTGCTGCCATAAGTTCGACACCTCCGGGAAGGAGCCCTTAGGCCATGGAGCATCAGCGCCTTTGCTTATTATGGCAGCTCTGCATTCTGTGTGTCGCCCGTCGATCATCTTCGGCTTCACATTGAAGTTGTTGATCCATAAGCCGAAGTGTGGGGTGATGTGGAGGAAGGCCTCACACACGACGATAAACGACGAGATGTGAAGGATGGAATCTGGAGCTAGATTGTGGAAATCGAGCCCGTAATAGAACATAAGTCCTCTTACAAAGGGATCAAGACTAAAGCCTAGCCCTCAGAGGAAGTGGGAAACAAATATGACACTCTCATTGGGTTCGGGAGTGGGGATGACCTGCCCTTGAGCGGGCAGCCTGTGCGAGATTTCGGTGGTCAGATACCTGGCTTCCCTTAGCTTCTTGATGTCCTCCTATGTGACAGAGGAGGCCATCCACCGACCTTGAAGGTTGGATCCGGACATGGTTGAAGGTCCGAAGCGCTTAGCCTGAGCCTTGGGTTTTGGAACTCGAGGAGGGAGAGGGGAAGGGTTGGGCGCGAGAAGAAAAGGACATGCCTTGGCCCCTTTATAAAGAGGGTGAATATCAAGCGTCCTCCGCGTGGCCGTTTGGAACTTGCCTAAAATCGAGGAGTCATACTAACAAACACGATTGGGTTACCCACACCCGTATTGATGAGAATCCCGTGATAAGGGGAACACGATCTCTGCCTCGACAAGACGTGCCAATAAAACTGCCTCGCAACACGTGTAGTGGCAGGTAGGGAAAAACAGTTCGTAATGACCGGGCAACGACATGATGTCACATTATGAAAATTTGTCAGCAGATTGGATTTGTGGAATAATATACTCTCTACGATGGTGAGTGGAATTTGTTTTGCAGAGCCGAACACGATCCTTGTGTTCAAAATTTTCTATGGAGTATTCGGAGGAGGAACCCGCCTTGCAATGCCAAAGACAATCTGCGCGCCAGACTTATCGTCATTGAAGCCTGGTTCAGGGGCTACTGAGGGAGTCCTGGATTAGGGGGTCCTCGGACAGCTGGATTGTTGGAAATATGCCCTAGAGGCAATAATAAAATGGTTATTATTGTATTTCCTTGTTCATGATAATTGTCTATTGTTCATGCTATAATTTTATTATCCGGAAACCATAATACATGTGTGAATACATAGACCACAACATGTCCCTAGTAAGCCTCTAGTTGACTAGCTCGTTGATCAATAGATGGTCATGGTTTCCTGACCATGGACATTGGATGTCATTGATAACGGGATCACATCATTAGGAGAATGATGTGATGGACAAGACCCAATCCTAAGCATAGCGCAAGATCGTGTAGTTCGTCTGCTAAAGCTTTTCTAATGTCAAGTATCACTTCCTTAGACCATGAGATTGTGCAACTCTGGGATACCATAGGAATGCTTTGGGTGTGCCAAACATCACAACGTAACTGGGTGGCTATAAAGGCACACTACGGGTATCTCCGAAAGTGTCTGTTGGGTTGGCACGAATCGAGACTGGGATTTGTCACTCCATGTGACGGAGAGGTATCTCTGGGCCCACTCGGTAGGACATCATCATGAGCTCAATGTGACCAAAGAGTTGATCACGGGATGATGTGTTTACAGAACGAGTAAAAGTGACTTGCCGGTAACGAGATTGAACGAGGTATTGAAATACCGAGGATCGAATCTCGGGCAAGTAACGTAGCGATTGACAAAGGGAATTGTATACGGGATAGATTGAATCCCCGACATCGTGGTTCATCCGATGAGATCATTGTGGAACATGTGGAGCCAACATGGGTATCCAAATCCCGCTGTTGGTTATTGGCCGGAGAGTTGTCTCGGTCATGTCTGCATGGTTCCCGAACCCGTAGGGTCTACACACTTAAGGTTCGATGAGGCTAGGGTTATTAGGAAGATTTGTATGTGATTATCGAATGTTGTTCGGAGTCCCGGATGAGATCCCTGACGTCACAAGGAGTTCCGGAATGGTCCGGAGGTAAAGATTTATATATGGAAAGTTGTTGTTCGGGTTCCAGGAAAAGTTCGGTTTTTTCCGGTATTGTACCAGGAAGCTTCCGGAAGGTTCCGGAGGATTCCGGAGGGGTTCGGAGGTCCGGAAAATGTTCCACCACGTCCAATACAGCAGCATGGGCTGTAGGGGGCTCCCTAGCCTTAATGGGCCAGGGGCACCAGCCCCCCTAAGGCCCATGCGCATGGGAGAGGGGAAACCCTAAGGTGGAGGGCCTCCACTTGACTTGGGAGGCACTCCTCCCCCCCTTGGCTGCCGCCCCCAACCCTAGATGGGATCTAGGGGGGCCGTCCCCCTCCCTCCCCACCTATAAATAGTGGAGGGGTGGGAGGGAGGTCACACCCTTGCACCTGGTGCAACCCCTCCCCTCCAATACCTCTCGTCCTCCGCGTGAGCTTGGCGAAGCCCTGCCGGAGAACTGCCACTCCATCACCACCACGCCGTCGTGCTGCTGTTGGACTCTCTTCCTCAACCTCTCCCTCCTCCTTGCTGGATCAAGGCGCGGGAGACGTCTCCGTTCCGTACATGTGTTGAACGCGGAGGTGCGTCCGTTCGGCGCTAGGATCATCGGTGATTTGGATCACGACGAGTACGACTCCATCAACCCCGTTCTCTTGAATGCTTCCGCTTAGCGATCTTCAAGGGTATGAAGATGCACTCCCTCTCTCTCGTTGCTAGTATCTCCTAGATTGATCTTGGTGACACGTTGGAAAATTTTGAATTATTGCTACGTTCCCCAACAGTGGCATCATGAAGCACCACGTGAAGATCGGGTGTGATAGGTTCTAACGTTCGCATACAATGGGTGTAAGCCAGATTTACACACGCAATACACTTAGGTTAACTTGACGAGCCTAGCATGTACAGACATGGCCTCGGAATACGGAATACCGAAAGGTCGAACATGAGTCGTATGGTGGATACGATAAACATGAAGATGTTCATCGATGATGACTAGTCCGTCTCACGTGATGATCGGACATGGCCTAGTTGACTCGGATCATGTATCACTTAGATGACTAGAGGGATGTCTATCTAAGTGGGAGTTCATTGAATAATTTGATTAGATGAACTTAATTATCATGAACGTAGTCAAAAGGTCTTTGCAAATTATGTCGTAGCTCATGCTTTGGTTCTATTGTTTTAGATATGTTCCTAGAGAAAATTTAGTTGAGAGTTGACAGTAGCAATTATGCGGACTGGGTCCGTGAACTGAGGATTGTCCTCATTGCTGCACAGAAGGGCTATGTCCTTAATGCACCGCTCAGTGCGTTGAACCTCAAGTGTCGTCTGTAGATGTTGGGAAACATCTGACATACACGTTTTGATGACTACATGATAGTTCAGTGCGTAATACTAACGGTTTAGAATTGTGGCACCAAAGACGTTTTTGAAATGTCGCAGAACATATGAGATGTTCCAAAGACTGAAATTGGGATTTCAGACTAGTGCCCACGTCAAGAGGTATGAGACCTCTGACAAGTTTCTTAAGTCTGCAAACTAAGGGAGAAAAGCTCAATTGTTGAGCATGTGCTCAGATTGTCTGAGTACTACAATCGCTTGAATCGAGTGGGAGTTAATCTTCCAGATGAGATAGTGATAGTTCTCCATAGTCACTGCCACCAAGCTATTAGAGCTTAGTGATGAACTATAACATATCAGGGATAGACATGATGATCCTTGAGCAATTCGCAATGTTTGACACCATGAAAGTAGAAATCAAGTAGGAGCATCAATTGTTGATGGTTAGTAAAACCACTAGTTTCAAGAAGGGCAAGGGAAAGAAGGGATACTTCATGAGACGGCAAATCAGTTGCTGCTCTAGTGAAGAAACCCATGGTTGAACCAAACCCGAGACTAAGTGCTTCTATAATGAGGGGAACGGTCACTGAAGCAGAACTACCCTAGATCCTTGGTAGATGAGAAGGCTGGCAAGGTCGATAGAAGTATTTTGAATATACATTATATTATTGTGTACTTTACTAGTACTCCTAGTAGCACCAGGGTAATAAATACCAGTTCGGTTGCTAAGTGTTAGTAACTCGAAATGAAAGGCTACGGAGACTAGCTAAAGGTGAGATGACGATATGTTGGAAGTGTTTCCAAGGTTGATGTGATCAAACATCGCACGCTCCCTCTACCATCGAGATTGGTGTTAAACCTAAATAATTGTTATTTGGTGTTTGCGTTGAGCATAGACATGATTGGATTATGTTTATCGCCATACGGTTATTCATTTAAGGAGAATAATGGTTACTCTGTTTACTTGAATAATACCTTCAATGGTCTTGCACCTAAAATAAATGGTTTATTGAATCTCGATCATAGTGATACACATGTTCATGCCAAAAGATATAAGATAGTAATGATAGTACCACATACTTGTGGCACTGCCATTTAAGTCATGTTGGTATAAAACGCATGAAGAAGCTCCATGTTGATGGATCTTTGGACTCACTTGTTTTTGAAAAGATTGAGATATGTGAACCATGTCTATTGGTAGATATGCATGAAGAAACTCCATACAGATGGATCATTTGGACTCACTTGATTTTGAATCACTTAAGACATGCAAATCATACCACATGGGCAAGATGACTGAAAGGCCTCGTTTTCAGTTAGATGGAACAAGAAAGCAACTTGTTGGAAGTAATACATTTTGATGTGTGCAGTCCAATGAGTGCTGAGTCACGCAGTTGATATCGTTATGTTCTTACTTCACAGATGATTTGAGTAGATGCTGAGTATATTTACTTGATGAAACACAAGTCTGAATTATTGAAAGGTTCAAGTAATTTCAGAGTGAAGTTGAAGATCATCGTGAAAAGATGATAAAATGTCTATGATATGATCATAGAGATGAATATCTGAGTTACGAGTTTGGCACACAATTAAGACATTGTGGAAATTGTTTCACAACTAATACCGCCTGGAACACCATAGTGTGATGGTGTGTCCGAACATCATAACTGCACCCTATTGGATATGGTGCATACCATGATGTCTCTTACCAAATTACCACTATCGTTTATGGGTTAGGCATTAGAGACAACCCCATTCACTTTAAATAAGGCACCACACAATTCCATTGAGACGACACCGTATGAACTATGATTTAGAGAAACCTAAGCTGTCGGTTCTTAAAAGTTTGGGGCTGCGACACTTATGTGAAAAAGTTTCAGGCTGATAAGCTCAAACCCAAAGCAGATAAATGCATCTTAATAGAATACCCAAAAATAGTTGGGTATACCTCCTATTTCAGATCTGGAAGCAAAAGTGATTGTTTCTAGAAATGGGTCCTTTCTCGAGGAAAAGTTTCTCTCGAAAGAATTGAGTGGGAGGATGGTGGAGACTTGATGAGGTTATTGAACTGTCACTTCAACTATTGTGTAGCAGGGCACAGGAAGTTGTTCCTGTGGCACCTACACCAATTGAAGTGGAAGCTTATGATAATGATCATGAAACTTCAGATCAAGTTACTATCAAACCTCATAGGTCGACAAGGATGTGTACTACTTCAGAGTGGTACGTAATCCTGTCTTGGAAGTCATGTTTCTAGACAACAATGAACCTACGAGCTATGGAGAAGCGATGGTGGGCCCAGATTCCGACGAATGGCTCGAGGCCATAAAATCCGAGAAAGGATCCATGTATAAAACAAAGTATAGACTTTTAAAGAACTACTTGATGGTCGTAAGGCTGTTGGGTGCAGATGGATTTTAAAAGGAAGATGGACAATGATGGTAAGTGTCACCATTAAGAAAGCTCGACTTGTCGTTAAGATGTTTCTCGACAAGTTCAAGGAGTTGACTACGATGAGACTTTCTCACTCGTAGTGATGCTAAGAGTCTGTTGGAACTATGTTAGCAGTTACTGCATTATTTATGAAATCTTGCAGATAGGATGTCAAAACATTGTTTCCTCGACGATTTTCTTGAGGAAAGGTTGTATGTGATACAACTAGAAGGTTTTGTCAATCCTGAAAGATGCTAACAAGTATGCAAAGCTGCAGCAATCCTTCTAAGGACTGGAGTAAGCATCTCGGAGTTGGAATGTACACTTTGATGAGATGATCAAAGATTTTGTGTTTATACAAAGTTTATGAGAAACTTGTATCTCCAAAGAAGTGAGTGGGAGCACTATAGAATTTTTGATGAGTATATGTTGTTAACATATTGTTGATCAGAAATGATGTAGAATTTCTGGATAGCATGCAGGGTTATTTGAAAAGTGTTTTTCAATAGAAAACCTGGATTAAGCTACTTGAACATTGAGCATCAATATCTATAAGGATATATCAAAAAACTCTTAATATTACTTTCAAATGAATACATACCATGACAAGATTTTGAAGGAGTTCAAAATAGATCAGCAAAGAAGGAGTTCTTGGATGTATTACAAGGTGTGAGTATTGAGTA
This sequence comes from Triticum dicoccoides, assembly GCF_002162155.2. Lineage (NCBI taxonomy): Eukaryota > Viridiplantae > Streptophyta > Magnoliopsida > Poales > Poaceae > Triticum > Triticum dicoccoides. Next base: position 697,512,829 of record NC_041382.1, on the reverse strand, counting down.
AGACTCAAGACCTGACCACAGCAGATGATAGAGAAAGGACGAAGGTCGTCCCCTATGCTTTAGACGTAAGCTCTACAGTATGCTATGCTGTGTACCGCACCTGAAGTGTGCCTTGCCATGAGTTAGTCAAGGGGTACAAGAGTGATCCAGGAATGGATCACATGACATCGGTCGAACTTATCCTTAGTAACTAGTGGACTAAGGAATTTTCTCGATTATGGAGGTCGTAAAAGAGTTCGTCGTAAAGGGTTACGTCGATACAAACTTTGACACTAATCCGGATGACTCTAAGTAGTAAACCGGATTCGTATAGTAGAGCAGTTATTTGGAATAGCTCAAAGTAGCGCATGGTAGCTGCATCTATAAGATGACATAGAGATTTGCAAAGCACACATGGATCTGAAAGGTTCAGACCCATTGACTAATAAACCCCTCTCACAAGCAAGATATGAACAAACCCTATGGGTGTTGGATTCATTACAATCACATAGTGATGTTGTCGTGGTATTCTCACGGGGGGTGTGCAAGACGACATATGCCACAAGGTGGCTTCGTGTGAGGGCAAGACTGCTGCTAGAATATCCAGGGACGGGTATGCGAGTAGCACGCGCTAGTTTACCTAGGTTCGTGGCTCTCCGGAGAGATAATACCCCTACTCCTGCATGTCTGAGTATATGTGGTATATCTGGTACAGAGTTGCTCCTGGAGCTGTATCTCGGGCATGCGTGCCCATGGCCGAATGGCCGTATGAACTAGTGGCCATGCATGTGTGTGTGTGTGTGCTAGCTAGCTATCTTGCTAGCTAGCTTGCATGCGTGAGGCCTCCCCTGATGGATGGATGGAGCTAGCTTATATAGGAGTTGGCATGGGTGGTAGTGGCTTTGGTTGTAAGCTACCTTGGGTAGCTTACAAGCCAACCTATGTAGGCATGGCTAGTGGCATGGTGCATGTCATGCTTGTCCCCTGGGGTACTTTATAAATCAGTACCCAGGGGACACGGTACACTATAGATGATGTCGCGGTATGGTCGTCCCGTCGGTGTCTCGTCAGGCTGCAGTTGACTTCGGGCAGTCGGCCTAGCAGAGGAGTCGGCAGCCAGCAGTCGGCCTGGTGGAGGAGTCGGCAGCCAGCAGTCGGCCTGGTGGAGAAGTCGACAGCCAGCAGTCGGCCTGGTGAGCAGTCGGCAGCCAGCAGTCGGCTTGGTGGAGAAGTCGACAGCCAACAGTCGGCCTGGTGGAGCAGTCGGCAGCCAGCAGTCGGCCTGGTGGAGGAGTTGGCAGTCAGCAGTCGGCCTGGCGGAGCAGTCAGCAGCCAGCAGTCCGCCATCAGCCAGGTAGTTGGACTGAGGGGCTTTGCTAGCCCCGATATCTTGAATTCTTGTCTCGCCGTCTTCGGGGTATCCGTGTCCAATTACTCCGACAGTAGCCCCCAAGCCTCCGGGCAACTTGGCAATGTTGGGCGGAGGTTTTTTGGCGAGTGTTCATGGAAATGATCATGAAAAAGACAAAGTTAGTCCACGCAGATATATCAAATGTTTGCTTTAAACATTACAAGTTTTATGCGGAGGGTGCCGACTCGGTTTCGTCCGAGCCCCCTTAATCTTTTTCGTGTTCCCTCCGCTTTTTGGCTTGTGCTCTTGCTTGCTGGACAACCACTCTGCGGTATGTGGCTGAGAGTGGGCCGCGAAGTGGAGTGTACAATACTCAGAGTCTGGGAGCAGACTCGACCGAGCAGATACTCGTAAAAGAAACGGCAGGATCGCCCGATCTATTTTTATTGCCAGACGTTTTTCGCGTGGGTAGCCTCCAGCGTTTACTCTTGCTAGTCGGACTGCCGCTCTGCGGTCTATGACTAAGAGTGGGCCTTTGGTACCGCGCACGGTACTAAGCCGTCTGCAGGAACTAACGTTTCAGGCCAAGCGGACAGCCCCCGGGCCATCTCTGGCTGGCGCCGGGGCGAACAATGATGCTACTGTAATAAAATGCAGAGACAGCCCTCGAGCATCGCTCCGGGTTGTCCGTGCTTGCTTGGTGCAAAAATATGCGGGTGAGGAGCTCACATTGGTTTTCGTGTAGCCGAGGCGGAGTTTGCCGAAGACAGCTGGCGCGGCTCAACGCTTGCTGAGCGCGCTGGCACACCCGCTGGGTGCAGCCTTCGAGCCTTCGGGTGCTCGAAGGGGTCCCGGCCGGTCAGGCTCGACCGGCCAGGCGGCGAGGCGTATTTCAACACCTTTTTTTCTTCTTGTTCTCTTCTGCCGGCTGCTGGAAGCTGGGAAAAACTCTTCTCTTGTCTGCAATCTTCCGTGGGGGCGGGCCAGCGCACCCACTGCGTGTAGCCCCCGAGATTCGGGCCGACTACTGAGCAGTCGGGCCGGATATCCCGGCAACTACTTTGTCTTCTTCCTCGCGGGGGCGCGTCAGCGCACCCGCTGGGTGTAGCCCCTGAGATTCGGGCTGACTGCTGAGCAGTCGTGCCGGATCTCCCGTCAACTACTTTGTCTTCTTCTTCGTGGAGGCGCGTTAGCGCACCCGCTGGGTGTAACCCCCGAGATCTGGGACGACTGCTGAGCTGTCGGGCCGGATCTCCCAGCAACTACTTTTTTCCTCTTCTTCACGGGGGCGCGTCAGCGCACCCGCTGGGTGTAGCCCCCAAGATCTGGGCCGACTGCTAAGCTGTCGGGTAGGATCTCCCGGCAACTACTTTTTCTTCTTCTTCGCGGGGGCGCATCAGCACACCCGCTGGGTGTAGCCCCCGAGATCTGGGCCAACTGCTGAGCTGTCGGGCCGGATCACCTGGCAACTACTTTTTTCTTCTTCTTCGCGGGGGCGCGTCAGCGCACCCGCTGGGTGTAGCCCCCGAGATCTGGGCTGACTGCTGAGCTGTCGGGCCGGATCTCCCGGCGACTACTTTGTCTTCTTCTTCGCGGGGGCGCGTCAGCGCACCCGCTAGGTGTAGCCCCCGAGATCTGGGCCGGCTGCTGGGCAGTCGGGCCGGGTCTCCCGGTGACTTCTTTGTCTTCTTCTTTTTCTTCTTCAGACGGCTGGGCGGGCGGACCCCGACACAGCAGTCGGGCTCTTTGCAGCCGGCCAGGTAGCCAACGGTCGGACACACATTTCTTTTCTCTCTCTTTGTTTTTGAGCAGCCTAGCCCACTTTTTACTGCGGCCCCTAGGCAACGGCCTCTTCTTTTTCTTTCTGTCCGGCTCCACGCGGCGAGCCGGACCCTCCTCTTTTTTTTCACAGCCAGCCGGCTGGGCACACAGCCCTTGACTCTTTTCTTTAACACTGCTCTGCTCTTTTCTTTCCCCATCCCTGTGTGCTCTGCTCTTTTCACAGGATATGTTCTATAGGCTCATACCGCTGCATCCTCCACCAATAAGGAGGCAAGCACTTCAGTCTGGTTGAGTCATTCTGAAAACTGGGCCAGAGCATGATTAACGGCGAGGATTCGTCTGATGGATGGATCCGACGGCTGTAGAGGATAGTTCCTTCCAGTCTCACACATGGGCAGGGTGGCCCAGTGGTTGTCTGACAGGCTCAAAAAATTCTACATCCAGCGGATGATGAAGAAGATGGTCCTGCCCGGACTGCGAAACCAACAGCAACGCGGTAGCATAGTACCGCCCCACGGTGGGCGCCAAATGTCGTGGTATTCTCACGGGGGGTGTGCAAGAAGACATATGCCACAAGGTGGCTTCGTGTGAGGGCAAGACTGCTGCTAGAATATCCAGGGATGGGTATGCGAGTAGCACACGCTAGTTTACCCAGGTTCGGGGCTCTCCAGAGAGATAACACCCCTACTCCTGCATGTCTGAGTATATGTGGTATATCTGTAGTACAGAGTGCTCCTGGAGCTGTATCTGAGGTCAGTGCCATGGGCATCTAGCCTCGTATATGCATGTGGCATGGTGACCGTTGCTCTTGGCCGAATGGGTGTGCTTGGGCATGCTTGCCCGTGGGAGTGGATGGATGGATTGCTAGCTAGCTCTCTTGCTAGCTAGCTAGCTAGCTTGTGTGTGTGCGTGAGTGTGTCCATCCCCTGATGGATGGGTGTCTGCCTATATATATAGGAGTTGGCATGGGTGGTAGTGGCTTTGGTTGTAAGCTACCTTGGGTAGCTTACAAGCCAAGCTATGTAGGCATGGCTAGTGGCATGGTGCATGTCATGCTTGTCCCCTGGGGTACTTTATAAATCAGTACCCAGGGGACACAGTACCCTGTAGATGACATCGCAGTATGGTCATCCCGTCGGTGTCTCGTCAGGCTGCAGTTGACTTCGGGCAGTCGGCCTGGCGGAGGAGTCGGCAGCCAACAGTCGGCCTGGTGGAGGAGTCGGCAGCCAGCAGTAGGCCTGGTGGAGCAGTCGGCAGCCAGCAGTCGGCCTGGTGGAGCAGTCAGCAGCCAGCAGTCTGCAGCTAGCAGTCGGCAGCCAGCAGTCGGCCTGGTGGAGCATTCAGCAGCCAACAGTCAGCTGCCGGCCAGGTAGTTGGACTGAGGGGCTTTCCTAGCCCCGATGTCTTGAATTCTTGTCTCGCCGTCTTCGGGGTATCTGTGTCCAATTGCTCCGACAGATGTGAACTAGATTATTAACTCTAGTGCAAGTGGGAGACTGTTGGAAATATTCCCTACAGGCAATAATAAAATGGTTATTATTGTATTTCCTTGTTCATGATAATTGTCTATTGTTCATGCTATAATTGTATTATCCGGAAACCGTAATACATGTGCGAATACATAGACCACAACATGTCCCTAGTAAGCCACTAGTTGACTAGCTCGTTGATCAATAGATGGTCATGGTTTCCTGACCATGGACATTGGATGTCATTGATAACGGGATCACATCATTAGGAGAATGATGTGATGGACAAGACCCAATCCTAAGCATAGCGCAAGATCGTGTAGTTCGTCTGCTAAAGCTTTTCTAATGTCAAGTATCATTTCCTTAGACCATGAGATTGTGCAACTCTCGGATACTGTAGGAATGTTTTGGGTGTGCCAAACATCACAACGTAACTGGGTGGCTATAAAGGCACACTACGGGTATCTCCGAAAGTGTCTGTTGGGTTGGCATGAATCGAGACTGGGATTTGTCACTCCATGTGACGGAGAGATATCTTTGGGACCACTCGGTAGGACATCATCATGAGCTCAATGTGACCAAAGAGTTGATCACGAGATGATGTGTTTACGGAACGAGTAAAAGTGACTTGGCGGTAACGAGATTGAACGAGGTATTGAAATACCGACGATCAAATCTCGGGCAAGTAACGTACCAATTGACAAAGGGAATTGTATACGAGATAGATTGAATCCCCGACATCGTAGTTCATCCGATGAGATCATCATGGAACATGTGGGAGCCAACATGGGTATCTAGATCCCGCTGTTGGTTATTGGCTGAGGAGTTGTCTCGGTCATGTCTGCATGGTTCCCGAACCCGTAGGGTCGACACACTTGAGGTTCGATGACACTAGGGTTATTAGGAAGACTTGTATGTGATTACCGAATGTTGTTCGGAGTCCCGGATGAGATCCCGGACGTCACTAGGAGTTCCGGAATGGTCCGAAGGTAAAGATTTATATATGGAAAGTTGTTGTTCGGGTTCCAGGAAAAGTTCAGTTTTTTCCGGTATTGTACCGGGAAGCTTCCGAAAGGTTTCGAAGGATTCCGGAGGGGTCCGGAGGTCCGGAAAATGTTCCACTGATGGGGTTATGTACCTAGGGTAGGGTCATGGACCTGATCCAAGTACCTTACCCAAGGACACCCTTAGAAGAAGTCGCCTTCCAGTCGACCAACGAGGGACACACTCGACTGTCTTGAAGGACTCGACCACGAAGACTCACTCGACCACCAGAAGGTCAAGAGGCACTCTGCACTGCAACGGCCTGTAATCAAGTAGACTTTATGATAGTAAAGGCACTTTATGTGGGGCGTTACCAGTAACGCCCCAGACTTAACTCACCTTAAACCCTCTCCTACGTGGGCTGGCTGGGGTCCTGGCGCACTCTATATAAGCCACCCCCCTCCACAGGCAGAAGGGTTCGGCACCTTGTAATTCATATACACATAATCCACTCGACCGCCTTCGGGCTCCGAGACGTAGGGCTGTTACTTCCTCCGAGAAGGGCCTGAACTCGTACATCCTTTGTGTTTACAACCTCTCCATAGCTAGGACCTTGCCTCTCCATACCTACCCCCCACTCTACTGTCAGGCTTAGAACAACGACAGTTGGCGCCCACCGTGGGGCAGGTGTTTTAGCGATTTTGTGGAGAAGTTGCGATTCTTCCGAGTACTTTCATCATGGTGTCTGCTGGAGTTTTGGTCGGGGGTCAAGAGATCCGTCTCGGCACTCTCACCTTCATCGCCGACGACTCCGCGTGGCTCCATGAGGCTCCGCTCGATGTTGATGCGCTCCCCGTCCGCGGTGCGACGCATTTTCGTGCATATGTTCGCGGCGTTCTACTGCGGCAACCGTTGACCCAGTATCGGTCGGCTCCTCCATCGTCCACCCTCCCGGTATCCCGCCAGCGCAAGCGCTCGGGCCGGTCGGGGCTTCAGCGATGGGTGAGGCACGCGGTGGCTCGCCAATCGGCCACCACCCAAGTTGCGGCGATCGAGCCCGACGAATCTCTCTACGGCTTGTTCGATCTGTCGACTGGCTCCGTAGAGACCGCATCCGAGTGCGGTAGCAGTGATCCAACGGCGGAAATCTTGATGGTCGACGGGCCCCACAGTCCCCCTGGCTTCGCCCGTGGTGGTGGAGCAGGTGACGGCGGCGACCCTACACGAGGCTACGAAGAGTACCAGCCCGAGCCACTCGACTCTCTGCAAAGAGAGGAACTTCGCCGCAGGAACGAGGATCCCCTGCGTATTCCCATCGCAGGAGAAACCCCCGAGGCTCGTGCCTTGGAGGAGGCGCGTCTGGCCAATTTGGCCGAGCGCACTCGACTAGAGAACCTTCAGCGAGCACTCGACGAGCGCGCGCGGCAACGAGTTCCCGACACCAGTCGACGTCAACTCTTCCCGCCAACTCAGGTATATCGAACCCCAATTCAGAATTTAGCAGCTGCGACCCGTATAGCAGAGTCCATCCAGCCTTCGCAGTCGGAAGCTGGCAGAGGTTTGCTGCAAATCAGGGATCCGCTCCGGGCAGCAGGAGATCAGAATTCAGCCGTGTCTCAGTCGCGCAACAGAATTCACAGTCGATCCGTCACTGTGAATACGGTTCAGTCGGCTCACAGCCCCAGATCGCCTCCGCGGCGTGAAGGGCGCGAGAATCGGCGAGATCAATATGGCGACAGACTCGACCGAGATGATAGGCGTCGAGTGCCCAATTCCCCTCCGAGGGGTGGGTCTTACGGTCCCCGGCAGCCAGATGATAGGCGTCAGTACAGTACAGGGCGTAGGGTTCCAGTCGACCCCAGAGAACCAAGATTCGATGCGCGATCCATTATCGTGCAAGGGTTGGTCGACCGGAACAGAGCCCATCGAGGCGGACTCGACAGAGATGCACCCATAAGCAGTCGAGTGCATGTTTCTGGTCCTGAATGTTTCAGCAGAGCTATCAGAGCCGCAGTTATCCCTCCCAATTTCAGGTTGGCAACGGGAGTCAGCAAGTTCACTGGTGAGTCTAAGCCTGAAACTTGGCTTGAAGACTACCGAGTGGCAGTTCAGATTGGTGGTGGGAACGACGAGGTGGCCATGAAGCATTTGCCCCTCATGCTGGAAGGTTCTGCCAGGGCATGGTTGACTCAATTACCTCCTAGCAGTATTTACACTTGGGAGGATCTGTCCCGAGTGTTCATCAGAACGTTTGAAGGAACTTGCAAGCGACCAGCTGGATTGACAGAGTTGCAAGTCTGCGTGCAGAAAGCTAATGAGACTCTCAGAGAGTATATTCAGAGGTGGATCACTTTGCACCACACTGTGGAGAATTTGTCTGATCATCAGGCAGTCTGCGCCTTCAAAGATGGCGTCAAGAACAGAGAACTGAGTTTGAAGTTTGGTCGAACCGGTGACATGACCTTGAGTCGGATGATGGAGATTGCTACCAAGTACGCCAACGGCGAAGAAGAAGACCGACTCCGAAGCGGCAAGCACAAGCCGAGTCAGTCGGAAAAAGGAAACATCAGTCGGAAACAAAAGCGGAAGGCTGAACCGGCAGCTCCTGGAGAGGCTCTGGCCGTGACTCAAGGAAAGTTTAAGGGGAAACCAAAAGGATCCTGGAACCCCAAGAAGGTAAAGGATAAAGAAGGGAACGACGTAATGGATATGCCATGTCACATCCATACGAAGAAAGACGAAGAGGGGAATATCATCTACCCGAAGCACACCACTCGCCAATGTCGACTCCTGATCCAGCAGTTTCAGGGAAAACAGTCCAAGGACAAGGAGAAGGAGTCAGACAAGGCCGAAGACAAGGAGGACAGTGAGGAAGGATATCCACATATCAACTCCACTCTGATGATCTTTGCAGATGTGGAAAGCAGGAGTCGACTGAAAGTCATTAACCGAGAGGTGAACATGGTTGCCCCAGCAAAAGCAAATTATCTGAAATGGTCTCAAACACCCATCACATTCGACCAATCTGATCACCCGACTCATATTGCCACCCCTGGGAGGCAAGCTTTGGTGGTCGATCCAGTTGTCGAAGGCACTCGACTGACAAAGGTGCTGATGGATGGTGGAAGCAGGCTGAATTTGTTGTATGCAGACACATTGAAAGGAATGGGCATTCCGATGTCCCGACTGAGCACTAGTAACATGAGCTTTCATGGAGTTATTCCAGGGAAGAAAGCCGAGTCACTCGGCCAAATAGCTTTGGATGTGGTGTTTGGTGATTCGAAACATTTTCGCAAAGAAAAGTTGACGTTTGAGGTCGTGGATTTTCAGAGTGCATATCATGCCATTTTGGGGAGACCAGCTTACGCACGGTTCATGGCTCGACCATGTTACGTGTACCTCAAATTGAAGATGCCCGGCCCTAAAGGAGTGATCACTGTCACCGGTGATAGGAAAAAGGCAAAAGAGTGCTTTCAGAAGGGCTCCAAGATTGCTGATTCCCAGGTGACAGCGGTCGAGTTCGAGGAATACAAGCAAAACGCAGATCCGAGTGACTTGCTGCGATCAAAGAAACCCGCCACAGAGTCTGCATTCCAGTCGTCCGGTGAGACGAAGCCTGTTCACATTCACCCGACCGACCCCGATGCAGCTCCGACCCGCATCTCCACAACACTCGACCCAAAATAGGAAGAAGCGCTCATCCAGTTCCTCCGTGAGAACTGGGACATTTTTGCATGGAAGCCCGCTGACATGCCAGGTGTTCCCAGGGGACTAGCTGAGCATCGCCTAAGAGTCGACTCATCTGCAAAACCAGTCAAAGAGCATCTTCGGCGGTCCGCCGTCCAGAAGAGAAAAGCCATTGGTGAAGAAGTGGCTCGACTGTTGGCGGCAGGATTTATCCGAGAGATATACCACTCCGAGTGGCTTGCTAATGTCGTCATGGTTCCTAAGAAGGACAAGTCGCTCCGAATGTGCATTGATTTCAAACACATCAACCGGGCCTGTCCGAAAGATCATTTTCCTCTCCCTCGCATAGATCAAATTGTTGACTCGACCGCGGGATGCGAGAGGCTGTCTTTTCTAGATGCCTACTCCGGGTACCACCAGATCCGTCTGTACGGACCCGACGAGGTAAAAACAGCTTTCATCACTCCATTCGGGTGCTTCTGTTATATCACCATGCCATTCGGTCTCAAGAACGCTGGAGCCACATTTATGCGAATGATTCAGAAGTGTCTACTCACTCAAATCAGTCGGAATGTGGAAGCTTATATGGATGATATTGTTGTCAAGTCAGGGAAAGGTTCCGACCTGCTCGCTGATCTCGTCGAAACATTTGCCAACCTCAGAAGATATGATATCAAGCTCAATCCATCAAAGTGCACATTTGGAGTTCCTGGTGGCAAGTTACTCGGTTTTCTCGTTTCCGAACGGGGAATCGACGCTAACCCAGAAAAGATTGGCACTATTCTCCGAATGAAACGCCCTGTGCGAGTGCACGATGTCCAGAAGCTTACTGGATGCTTGGCCGCATTAAGTCGATTCATCTCACGACTCGGTGAAAAGGCATTGCCTCTTTACCGACTGATGAAGAAGACAAACAAGTTCGAGTGGACTCCAGAAGCTGATGCAGCGTTTGCCGAGCTCAAAACTCTGCTCTCCACCCAGCCGGTGCTTGCTGCTCCAATCAGCAAAGAGCCTCTGTTGCTCTATATCGCAGCCACAGGACAAGTCGTCAGTACTGTGCTAACGGTCGAGCGGGAAGAAGAAGGAAAAGCTCTCAAAGTTCAACGCCCAGTGTATTATTTGTCTGAAGTCTTGACTCCATCCAAGCAGAGATATCCTCATTATCAGAAGCTTGTGTATGGAATATACATGACCACAAAGAAGGTTGCTCATTATTTCTCTGATCATTCCATCACAGTCGTCAGCGACGCTCCACTATCAGAGATTTTGCACAACAGAGATGCAACTGGTCGAGTGGCCAAATGGGCGATTGAACTTCTTCCCCTTGATATCAAGTTTGAGGCAAAGAAAGCCATTAAGTCCCAGGCAATAGCAGATTTCCTCGCCGAGTGGATTGAACAGCAGCAGCCGACTGAAGTTCACTCGGAGCATTGGACCATGTTTTTTGATGGCTCTAAGATGTTGAATGGTTCCGGTGCTGGGGTTGTCCTGGTTTCCCCCAGAGGAGATAAGCTCAGATATGTGCTCCAGATTCACTTTGATTCCTCCAACAATGAGGCAGAATATGAGGCCCTCTTATATGGGTTGCGCATGGCCATTTCACTCGGCGTCTGTCGCCTGATGGTCTATGGCGACTCGGATTTAGTGGTCAATCAGGTGATGAAAGAGTGGGACGTGAGAAGCCCAGCCATGACTGGATACTGCAGTGCAGTGAGGAAGCTGGAAAGGAAGTTCGAGGGGTTGGAGCTCCATCATATACCCCGACTGAAAAATCAAGCAGCTGATGATCTAGCAAAGATAGGTTCCAAGAGAGAAGCCATTCCGAGTGGCGTGTTCTTGGAGCATATACACACTCCGTCAGTCAAACAAGATCCTTTCACCGAAGAAACTCCACAGCCCAAGAGTACCACAGATCCGACTGAGGTTGAAGTCCCAGCGGTGGTCGACTTGATCATGGAGGTCTTGGTGGTCATTCCCGACTGGACAGTTCCATATGTCGCGTATATCCTGAGAAAAGAGCTCCCGGAGGATGAGGAAGAGGCTCGACAGATCGTCCGTCGATCTAAGGCCTTTACCGTAATCAAAGGACAATTATACAGAGAAAGCGCGACTGGAGTTGGTCAGAAGTGCATAACCCCAGAAGAAGGTCGACTCATCCTCAATGATATTCACTCGGGGACCTGTGGTCATCATGCGTCCTCTCGGACCATCGTGGCCAAAGCATACCGAGCCGGATTTTACTGGCCAAAGGCGAATGAGATGGCAAAAGAGATAGTGGATAAGTGCGAGGGATGTCAGTTCTACTCGAATATGTCGCACAAGCCTGCGTCTGCTCTGAAAACCATCCCACTCGTCTGGCCTTTTGCAGTATGGGGACTGGACATGGTCGGTCCTTTGAGAACAGGACGAAGTGGCTTCACGCATGTACTGGTGGCAGTCGACAAGTTCACTAAGTGGATCGAGGCCAAACCAATCAAGAACCTTGACTCCGGTACTGCTGTTAGCTTCATCAGGGAACTAATATTCAGATATGGAGTCCCGCACTGCATCATTACGGATAATGGGTCAAACTTTGACTCAGAGGAATTCAGAGATTTCTGCAACTCCCAAGGAACACGGGTCGACTACGCTTCAGTCGCCCATCCGCAGTCGAATGGACAAGCAGAGCGAGCTAATGGACTGATTCTTAAGGGATTGAAGCCTCGACTAATGCGTGATCTCAAACACGCGGCTGGAGCTTGGGTCGACGAACTTCCCTCAGTGCTTTGGGGTCTGCGGACCACGCCTAATCGGTCGACCGGAAGAACTCCATTCTTCTTGGTCTACGGAGCTGAAGCAGTTTTGCCGAGTGATCTCCTCCACAATGCTCCTCGAGTTGAAATCTACAACGAAGCAGAGGCTGAACAAGCGCGGCAGGACACAGTCGACCTTTTAGAGGAAGAAAGGGAGATGGCTCTGATCCGCTCGACCATCTACCAACAAGATTTGCGTCGTTTCCACGCCAGAAATGTGAGAGGTCGAGCCTTCCAGGAAGGAGATTTAGTTCTCCGAGTGGATCAGCACAAACCACACAAGCTTGCTCCTTCTTGGGAAGGTCCCTTCATCGTCACCAAGGTTCTCCACAACGGGGCGTACCGTCTTTACAACGTCGAGCATAACATCGACGAGCCCCGAGCTTGGAACGCGGAGCTACTCCGCCCATTTTATACTTAAGTTTTCTCACTCGGATGAGTTGCAATAAAGTACTTCTGTAGTTCATGGACCTCAAAATAATAGTGTCATAGTTCCTCCATAATTTCTGTTACTTTTTATTTTTGTCCAATAAAATTCCCCCTCAGTGGGTGACTTAGCTGCGAATCCGTTTCGCCTAAGTTTGTAAAAATCCTACCGAGTGGTGAGCCAGACTCACACTCGGAGGCTTAGCTGCGAATCCGTTTCGCCTAAGTTATCAAAATCCTACCGAGTGGTAAGCCAGACTTCCACTCGGGGGCTTAGCTGCAGCCCTGTGCTCGCCTAAGTTATAAAAATCCTACCGAGTGAAGAGCAACCCTCTCACTCGGGGGCTTAGCTGCAGTCCAAGCACTCGCCTAAGTAATAAAAAATCCTACCGAGTGAAGAGCAACCCTCTCACTCGGGGGCTTAGCTGCAGCCCTGTGCTCGCCTAAGTTATAAAAACCCTACCGAGTGAAGA
>NC_041382.1:697469646-697499499 GCF_002162155.2 Triticum dicoccoides | reverse complement strand
TAGCTGCAGTCCAAGCACTCGCCTAAGTTATCAAAATCCTATCGAGTGAAGAGCAACCCTCTCACTCGGGGGCTTAGCTGCAGCCCTGTGCTCGCCTAAGTTATAAAAACCCTACCGAGTGAAGAGCAACCCTCTCACTCGGGGGCTTAGCTGCAGTCCAAGCACTCGCCTAAGTTATCAAAATCCTACCGAGTGTAGAGCAACCCTCTCACTCGGGGGCTTAGCTGCAGCCCAGTGCTCGCCTAAGTGGACTGAAGAAAAAGTCGATCGCAGTAAAGGCACCTTGCTTTGAACCTGCAAAAGACATTTCGAGCCAAAGGCAATCGTATTCAAGCACCAAATTCAAGTTTGAATCGATATCTAAAGGAACCGAGAGTGCTCAGGCGTTAAGCCTATTAAGGTTTATCGGTTACAATTCCACTCGGCATACCGAGGCAAATTTAAAGCGTCGAGCCAGAAGAAGTTTTTTACCCCTCCTGTGGAGGGCTGGAAGGAGCAACGAATTCATCAAGGTCAATTCCGTCGGCGATCCGAGTGGCAGCTGCAAGGAAAGTTTCCATAAAGGACCTGAAGTCGTGCTTCTTGGTATTGGCCACCCGAAGGGCCGCCAGCTTCTCTTCTCGTGCATCTTTACAGTGGACTCGGGCCAGACACAGAGCAACATCTGCACCACACCGAGCCGAGGACTTCTTCCATTCCTGCACTCGACCAGGGATCGTGTTCAACCGGGCCATCAGCGATTCAAGGTCATTCTGAAGTGTCTCCTCAGGCCAGAGCGTCGAGTCGATGCGAGATGTGGCGGCCTTCAGCCTTGCGAGATAGTCCACGACAGCTGCGACACGAGACTCCAGTCGGAAAACATCCATGGCGACTTCGTCGTTCACCGGAGAATTGACGGGGTCGAGGTTTGGCTCCAGCCGGCTAGTTTCTTCTTCGAAGTTTTGACAGAATTCTGCAAGGATGATCACTAAGTCAAGGGGATGGTCGAATGGAAAAACCACAATTGGAAATGTTTGCCAAGCATAGAGGTTTACCTTCAAGCATAAGAAACAGCTTCTTGGCAAGACTACTCAGGAAGGCCTCCAGATCAGTTTTCTTCCCAGTCAATTTGCTGACTTGGTCGGTCAGGGCAGCTTTATCAGTTTTTAGTCGACTGATCTCCTTGTTGGCGATCCCAAGAGCAGCTTTCAGATTGGTATTGTCTTGTTCAAGCTTGGTGACTGAAGCTAACTTCTCATCAGCAAGCTTGATCTTCTCAGCTAGTTCAAGGTCTTTCTTCTGTTGGGCCTCCCTTACCTTACCTGCAAGTTACATCAAGATCAGATTTTGAAACAAGCAAGGGGAAAGCAGTCGTCAGGGTCTCACCAAACATACCTTCGGTATCCTCCTTTGCCTTCGTCAGCTTCTCCTGAACCAGCTTCAGGCTCAGCTCGAGTTGAGTGTGCTTGTGTTCCAGTTCAGAGTAGCGAGCCACAAGATCACAAGAGTTCTGCGAAGAACCAATCGACTAAATGTCAAATATAATTCACTTCCGAGTGAAAAAGGAAAAAACACACGTTTCTAAGACTACAGCCGAATACAAGCATTCGACCGTAGTCTCGGGGACTACACCCAGTGGGTGCACTCAGCGTGCCCCCACTAATCCTGTTGAAGACAAAGTCGACCAGTCGACCTCAAAAAAAAAAGAGCGAGATGCATTCTCTAAGACTGTGATCAACTGCAAGCAGTCGACCACAGTCTCGGGGACTACACCCAGTGGGTGCACTCAGCGTGCCCCCACCGGTTTGTGAAATCCAGTCGACATAGTCGACTGACAGAAAAATTGACATCATAAAGCCTAAGGCCGACTACCAGCAGTCGACCTTAGCCTTGGGGACTACACCCAGCGGGTGCACTCAGCGTGCCCCCGCTAACACGGAGTTTATTCGACACACCCAGTGGGTGACTACTATAAATTCTGGAAAGGAAAAGTTTTTGGTAGCATATCCAACAGAACAAACAGTGGTCGACTGGCCTGGACATTGCTTTGGAGGGCAGAACTGGCGTCATAAGCCGCCTGGCTCGCATCCCGGATGGTCTTCAGCTGCTCCATCATGATTCCCGCCTGGCGTATCGCCTCCTTCGCTGCGCCAGCTTGGTCCTCTGGGACGTGGTGTGTCGTGAAGAGGGAGGGCTGCTGAGCACTCGTCAATGGATCTGCGAAGGACACCGTGTGTCGAGTGGTGTTCTCTTCCTCCACAGTCAGAATCTCAGGCGCCGTCACATCCTGAGGCACCTTACTGGCGGACGCTTTCCGACTCCTCCTGCGCTTCAGCGGCTCTTCATCCTCATCATCATCAGGGAGATTGATAACAGTATTGGGTGGAGCTACGGAGAAAAATCAGGATCAGAGATCGCGAGTCAGTCGACTAAGAACGGCGTTAAGAATACAGTACCTGGGTTCGAAGTTGCTGCGTCCTCCATCTCGTGGTCATCAGCCCGGGCCGAGGTTTCAGAAGTGGCAGCACTGCAACTCCAAAGGATCAGTCGACTAACTTCAGCGTCGACCAGAGACAAAGTTCACACAAAATAAGAAAATATGAGTAGCACGGTTACCCTGATATGGTGGGGATGGACACCTTCATCTTCGGCAGGAGCTTGATCGGCTTCGACGAGGCCGCCCTGGGCTGCTTCGGCGCTTTTTCAGTCGGCACCGGAGAGGTGGTCCGAGGGCGCTTGGTCGACTGAGTGGCGGTCGCAACCCCCTTACCACGTTCGGTTGAAGGATCATGGACAAGCTTCGACCACCTTTCTGAGCGCGGTGGTACGACCTCCTCCTCCTCTTCTTCCTCGTCCTCGACGTCATCTTCATCACCGTCATCATCATCATCGTCGTCATCATCCTCTGCAACATCCGAGTCCCATTCCTCCTCCTCCTGGCTCTCGCCCCCACTCGCCTCGCCCTCCTCAGTCGAAGCTTGTGCCCCATTGGGCATCGAGTACAGCTCGGTGAGGGCCTAGCAGATGTCCAGACAAAGATCAGTCGACCAGTCGGCAGGGTAAACAGAAATGAATGCGACAAGAGCGCAGTGGAGAGCAGGGCAAGTGTACCTTGTTTGGATCGTTGTTGTGGTCGAGTGGAGGAATCCTTCTAGCTCCGCATGGGTTATCCTTGTTTCCGGTAACGGCTACCATCCATCTTTCCAGAGTGACGTCGTCGACTGCTTCTGGATGGACTCTAGTCTCGTCTTCGGTCCCATGGTACAACCACATGCAGTGGCTCCGGAACTGAAGGGGCTGGATGCGATGCCTGAGGAAGACCTCCAGGAGGTCCATGCCCGTCACTCCCTCCCGAACCAACTGCACCACGCGCTCCATCAACATATTCACGTCAGCTTTCTCCTCCGGAATCAGCTTCAGAGGGGAGGGCTTGTTCACTCGGTCCATGGTAAACGGAGGGAGTCCACTCGACTGCCCTGGTGTCGACTGGACCTGGCAGTAGAACCAAGTCGACTGCCAGCCTCTGACGGACTCGGGAAAGGTCATGTGCGGGAAGGTGCTCTTATTCCTCACCTGGATCCCCAGACCCCCACACATTTGGACGACTCGGGTTCTCTCATCACCTGGGCTCGCCTTCTTCACGGTCTGAGATCGACACGTGAATATATGCTTGAACAAACCCCAGTGCGGTCGACAGCCCAGGAAACCCTCACACATGGACACGAATGCGGCAAGATAGGCAATAGAGTTTGGGGTAAAGTGGTGGAGCTGCGCTCCAAAGAAATTCAAGAAGCCACGGAAGAAAACACTCGGCGGCAAGGAAAATCCACGATCAACATGGGTGGCCAAGAGCACACACTCACCCTCTTTTGGCTGGGGCTGCCACTCCTTCCCCGGGAGCCTCGCAGCTCCATGTGGGATCAAGCCCTCGTTGGCCATGTCGAGGAGGTCATTCTCTGTGATGGTCGACTGGATCCAGTCTCCTTGGACCCAGCCCTTCGGCAGGCGGGATCTGGACGAGGACCCGCCGCGGCTGGTGGATCTCCCCTTTGCCTTCTCCGACGCCGACACCTTCTTCGCACGTTCCAGCGCCGCCGTCTTCTCCTTGGCCATGGTTGCCGGCGAGATGCGCGAAGGGAAGTGGTGCGGGGGCGAGGGCGAGCACGCTGGGCGGGGAAGAAAGAAGCAGAGAGAGAGAGAGAAAATGACCGAGGCACAGTACAGAAATCCTCGCCGGGCACATTTATAAGGTCCCTTCCGAGTGGATGACAGGTGGGCCCGGTCGATCTAATCATATCAGGAACAGTTATGCAGACAGGATACGTGGCGAAAAAGGCGGCGCGGAGATCGAGGCGTCTATGTCCCGTCCCATCCGAACGCCACGGGCCGTCCCGCTTCGCGCGCGTCCCCAAATTTCGCATCCCGCGGAATCCGCGAACAGCAGATCAGTCTGTCAGGCACGGGGTTTCCAGCGATCCGTCGCTCGGGGATCGTCGAAGCCCGAAAGACCACTCGACGCAAGAATAGAATGGATCGAGTCGACTGAAGACAAGTTGCTCACTGTCGACGAAGAGATTCTTTGGTCCAGGACAACGCATGACCAGAGCGCAAAGGTTAATCGGAAACGACATCAACTCCTTCCTCACTCGAAGCCTCAATCCATTCGGGGGCTAATGATGGGGTTATGTACCTAGGGTAGGGTCATGGACCTGATCTAAGTACCTTACCCAAGGACACCCTTAGAAGAAGTCACCTTCCAGTCGACCAACGAGGGACACACTCGACTGTCTTGAAGGACTCGACCACGAAGACTCACTCAACCACCAGAAGGTCAAGAGGCACTCTGCACTGCAACGGCCTGTAATCAAGTAGACTTTATGATAGTAAAGGCACTTTATGTGGGGCGTTACCAGTAACGCCCCAGACTTAACTCACCTTAAACCCTCTCCTACGTGGGCTGGCTGGGGTCCTGGCGCACTCTATATAAGCCACCCCCCCCTCCACAGGCAGAAGGGTTCGGCACCTTGTAATTCATATACACATAATCCACTCGACCGCCTCCGGGCTCCGAGACGTAGGGCTGTTACTTCCTCCGAGAAGGGCCTGAACTCGTACATCCTTTGTGTTTACAGCCTCTCCATAGCTAGGACCTTGCCTCTCCATACCTACCCCCACTCTACTGTCAGGCTTAGAACCACGACATCCACCACGTCCAATACAGCAGCATGGGCTGTAGGGGGCCTCCCTAGCCTTAATGGGCCAGAGGCACCAGCCCCCCCAAGGCCCATGCGCATGGGAGAGGGGAAACCCTAAGGGGAGGGCCTCCACTTGACTTGGGAGGCACTCCTCCCCCCTTGGCCACCGCCCCCAACCCTAGATGGGATCTAGGGGGGCCGGCCCCCTCTCTCCCCACCTATAAATAGTGGAGGGGTGGGAGGGCGGCCACACCCTTGCACCTGGCGCAGCCCCTCCCCTCCAATACCTCTCCTCCTCCGCGTGAGCTTGGCGAAGCCCTGCCGGAGAACTGCCACTCCATCAACACCACGCCGTCGTGCTGCTGTTGGACTCTCTTCCTCAACCTCTCCCTCCTCCTTGCTGGATCAAGGCACGGGAGACGTATCCGTTCTGTACGTGTGTTCAACGCGGAGGTGCCGTCCGTTCGGTGCTAGGATCATCGTTGATTTGGATCACGACGAGAACGACTCCATCAACCCCGTTCTCTTGAACGCTTCCGCTTAGCGATCTTCAAGGGTATGAAGATGCACTCCCTCTCTCTCGTTGCTAGTATCTCCTAGATTGATCTTGGTGAGACGTAGGAAATTTTTGAATTATTGCTACGTTCCCCAACATGGATTATATACTTTGGCCGGACTGTTGGACTATGAAGATACAAGATTGAAGACTTCGTCCCGTGTCCGGGTGGGACTCTCCTTTGCGTGGAAGGCAAGCTTGGCAATTCGGATATGTATACCTCTCACCGTCGGCTGAAGCAGTGGGCGCGTGAGGTCACTGCGGCAGAGCCATCATTTGATGCCCAGAAGCCACTGAAGTGGTCCAGCACACCTATCATCTTTGACACTGAGGATCACCCTGATTTCACAACTGCGATCGGGTGTTTGCCATTATTGGTTTCACCAACAATACGCAACCTCAAGGTGACAAAGGTGCTAGTTGATGGCGGGGCCGGTCTGAACTTGATCTCACCCACTGTGATCAAGAGGATGCAAATCCCCGATGGAGATCTTGAAGAGACGGGCACATTTCAAGGAGTCAACCCAGGGTGGAGTCAGCCGAAGGGTAAGATCACGTTGTCCGTTACATTCGGGGACGAGCTGAACTACATGACAGAGAAGATCGTTTTTTATGTCACCAAGATCCCCCTGCCATATAATGGGACCCTTGGTCGCCCAACGCTGGCCAAGTTCATGGCAGCATCACATTACGCCTACAACACGTTGAAGATGCCCGGGCCATTGAGCATCATCACCGTCCCCTCTGACAAGAAAGACGCACTCATCTGCGCCGATCAACTCTACCGGGAGGCGGTTGCAGCAACTGCCACCAAGGCACTTGCTCCTGCCGCTGTAGGCCCTTGAGGGAAGAAGACCGGCAAGACCTCTTTCGGCAAGACCTCTCGCACCCACTCCGGCAAGCGCGCCTCTTCGGAGTGCAGCACTCCCATCAAGGACGTGCCAGAGAGTTCCACCGGCAAGAGCAAGAAATCCAAGGCAGCAGCACCAGAGACCAAGAAGGTGTCCGTCAAGGAGGACGACACGGGTGGGGCTGTTACTATAAGCTCCACCCTTGATAGCAAATAGGAAAGCACACTCGTCGCCGTCCTGCGGGCGAATGTTGACGTGTTTGCGTGGCAAGCATCTAACATCCCCGGCGTTCCCAGGGAGGTGATTGAGCACCATCTTGCTGTCTGTCCTCATGCGCAGCTCATCAAGCAGAAGGTCAGGAAGCAAGCTTTGGAGCGGCAAGAGTTCATCATCAAAGAGATTAGGAAGTTGGAGGCGGCAGGTTTGGTCAAAGGAGTGCTCCACCCCACGTGGTTGGCCAATCCTGTGGTGGTGCGTAAGGCAAATGGGAAGTGGAGGCTGTGTATTGATTACATAGACATCAATAAGGCTTGTCCAAAGGATCCCTTCCCTCTGCCATGCATCGACCAGATTGTGGACTCCACTACCAGGTGTGACCTGTTGTCATTCCTCGATGCCTACTCAGGATACCATCAGATCTTCATGATGAAGGAAGACGAAGAAAAGACCGCGTTCATCACCCCATGTGGTACGTACTGTTTGTACGAATGCCTTTCGGGTTGAAAAGCGCTGGTTCGACATTTGCCCGAGCAGTCCAAATTGGTTTTGAGCCCCAGCTGCATAGAAATATGGAAGCTTACATGGATGATATAGTAGTCAAAACCAAGGACAAGGCTACGCTCGTGCAGGATCTGGAAGAAACATTTGCAAATCTGCGCAAGATCAACCTCAAGCTCAACCCAGAGAAGTGTGTGTTCGGTGTCCCATCCGGCAAACTTCTTGGGTTCTTTGTGTCTCATCACGGGATCGATCGAATCCCGACAAGATCAAAGCAATTGAGCAGATTGAGGCGCCGAAGCGAGTCAAAGACGTCTGTAGGCTTGATGGATGTGTTACTTCCCTAAGTAGGTTCATCTCCAAATCTGCTGAGCACGCCCTCCCCTTCTTCAAAGTTTTGAAGAAGGCGGGTTCGATGAAATGGACCCCGGAGGCAGAGGCAGCACATCAAGATTTGAAGAGGTACCTCTCCTCCACGCCAATGCTAGTCGCGCCTAAGCCACAAGAGTCGTTGCTGCTATATCTAGCGGCGACGAATCAAGTGGTCAGTGCTGCGCTAGTAGCACAGAGGGAACTTGAGGAAGAAGAAGTAGTGGCAGCGGAGCCATTGGATGATGGGCCAGGGCTCTTCCCGGCAGGGCCTGGCGCCGGCAAGGCAGAACCCCCGGCAAGGCCCGGTCCCGGCAAGACATAGTCTGCGCATATGGGCGATGTTGAACAAAAGAAGAGTGTGGTGTAGCACCCAGTTTATTTTGTCAGTTCCCTCTTGCAGGGGGCTAGGTCAAGATATTCTGGTATGCAGAAGCTGCTTTTCGTCCTCCTTATGGCCTGAAGAAAGCTGCGCCACTACTTTCAAGCGCACGAGATCACCGTCGTCACCCGCCTCCCTTTGCAACAGATCTTGCACAACCCAGATGCGACTGGAAGGATCGTGGAATGGGCATTGGAGCTGTTGAGATTTGGCCTCAAGTTTGAAAGTACTTCAACCATCAAGAGCCGAGCCTTGGTGGAGTTCATAGCAGAATGGACCTCAACTCTCAACGAGGTGGTTCAAGAGACCACCCTTCCCGACAAGGAGACGAGCCGTGATTGGATAATGTACTTTGATGGAGCTTTCTCGCTGCAAGGTGCTGGTGCCGGCATGCTACTCGTCGCACCCACTGGAGAGTGCCTCAAGTATGTGGTCCAGATGCACTTCCCCCAGGAAAAATCAACGAACAACACGAAAGAGTACGAGGGATTACTTGCCAGTCTTAGGATCGTGGTAGACCTCGGAATCAAGAAGCTCATCATCAGTGGTGATTCGTAGCTCGTCGACAAGCAAGCTAACAAGGATTATCAGAGCCTGTTGATGGAGGCATATGTGGATGAGGTGAGGAAATTGGAGGAGTGTTTTGACGGTCTGCAAGTAGAGCATGTTCCCCGAGCAAAGAACAGCATTGCCCACGACTTGTCAAAGCGCGCTGCCCTCAAGTTTCCTGTGGAACCAAGTACCTTTGTGCTTCAATTAACCCAGCCATCCGTTGAGCCATCAGCAGGAAAGAATAAACGAAGGAAAGTGGGCCCCGGCAAGTACTTTCCCGCTGTGCTCCCAGGAGCCGCCGACAAAGTCGTTGCCGGGTGCCACAAGCTAGCCGAGGAGCAGCAACCTCCGGTAGGGCCCCAAGCCCTGGCCGTGGAGGTAGCTGCCCCTACTGCCGAAGATGGGCCTTTAGTCCTTGCCGTCGAGCCCCAGGCTCCGGCATGGACGTGACACACCGTCCGTTTCCTCTAAACAGGGGAACTCCCTGAGGAACGGGAAGAAGCAGAGAAGGTAGCCCGTCGGTCCAGCATGTACCAGTTTGTTGATGATGCCATATACAGAAGAAGACCGAACGGCGTGAAATTGAAGTACATTCCTCGGGAGGACGGACTGGAGCTGTTGGCAGAGATACATGGAGGCATGTGTGGCTCCCACGTAGGGTCAAGAGAGCTTGCCGGCAAAGCGTTCCGGCAAGGTTTCTTCTGGCCCACCGCTCTCTAGGATGCAACTGCACTAGTAACCAAGTATGAAGCTTGCCAGTTCCATTCAAAGAAGCTTCATCAACCAACTCAAGCTCTTCATACAATCCATCTTTCCTGGCCATTTTCGGTCTGGGGGCTCGACATACTGGGCTCCTTTCCCCGTGATGTCGGGGGCTTTGAGTACTTATAAAGTCAGCCGTCAAGTTCTCCAAGGGGCTAGTCTACCATTTTGGTGTGCTAAATAGGGTCATCACCGATAATGGCACACAGTTCACGAGCCGCACCTTTATGCAATACATCCAAGACCTTGGAAACAAGGTTTGTTTTGCTTCTGTTGCTCATCCTAGAAGTAACCACCAGGCCGAGAGGGCAAATGCTGAAGTGTTGCGAGGCCTCAAGACCAGGAATTTTGACAAGCTCCACAAGTGTAGAACGTGCTGGATTGACGAGTGCCAACGATTCTTTGGTCGATCAGAACGACGCCAAATCGAGCCACTGGCCAGACACCCTTTGCCCTGGTATATGGGGCAGAAGCAGTTCTCCCCACGAAGCTCATATACGGGTCACCTCGAGTGCTCGCTTATGATGAGCTTGAGCAAGAGCAGTTGCACCAAGATGACGCGACGCTCCTGGAGGAAGATCGTCTCCAGGATCCTGTGCGAGCTGCTCGCTATCTACAAGCCTTGCGTCGCTACCATAGCCGCAAGGTTCATACCCGAAGCCTTGAGGAAGGCGACCTTGTTCTTTGGCGGGTTCAATCCGCCAAGAATTCCAACAAGTTGACGCCGAAGTAGGAAGGCCCTTATCGGGTGATACGAGTCACCAGGACCGGCACAGTCCGCTAGGAGACCGAAGATGGAATTCTAGTGAGCAACTCCTGGAACATCGAACATCTTCGCAAGTTTTACCCACAAGGCGCGGTTGACTGGCCTCCCGGAAGGCCACTTTTTGTACAAGCCTTGCCAGCAAGGCATGTAACCCTTTGTAGAAAGCCAGGCGCAGATCCTGAAAAACAGATAAATAAATGAAGCGCTGGCACCCTAGAATTTAGCATGCATGTTAGCTTGAGTCTCTCTCTCTATTAGGGTTGATAGTGCTTGGCAGCAGCAAACCCCTAGCATAGAGGTCGAGTGCGTGTCTTTTTGTCTCTTCTAGTCCTCTTTTGGCTCGCAGGCCGCACATGCATTTCTGCAGAACCGTTCGGAGAAAAGAAGATGGACCGACACCTCGACCCCGACAAGCTATGGTTGCCGGGGCTGCAGATTCAGATAAGTCTTTTCTCCCCCGATGTACATTTCTGTATGAAGCTTAAACATACGGGACTTCGTTCACTCCTAGGCCACTGTGCTCCCTCGTTCCTATACCGAAAGATTCTCCTTTGGGTCAAAACTTGGTTGTAGTCGCGCTAGAAAGGGGACGAGCGAGGGGCCTAATCCTGCTTTACTCCCATCTCCGCCAAGGGCGTGAGTATGGTCGGGCTATAAAGCGGGAGGACGGCAAGGTTTGTAGTCGGGCGACATTGTTTGCTTAAAATAACAAGGACTTACTCCTCGATGTGGGCCTCGCTCACGCACAAAAGAACCCGTCAAACACCCTTTTCATTAATATGTTGATCAAACGAGTACAATTCATACAGACCGAGCAAGGGTTTATAAAGTCTAGATTCGACAAGTCCCCACAGGCTTAAGATCTAAAAAAGAAGATAAGATGCCTGTAATCCCTTTCTTGTCCCTCTCTGGAAGCGGATCGAGACAGCAAGAGGGAAAAAGGAATGCCTAGGCGGGGTACGAGCAGCAGAAGACACCAAGAGAACATCCCGGCGGCCGCCCAGAAGAAGGCTGGTGATGATGGTGCCAGGGAAGAAGCTGGAAGATGAGGCAGTGGACCGCCAATACACGACGAAGGCGTCAATGCCATCATACTCCGAATTGACGGCCCGCCACCCGCCTTCTTCATATTCTCCGGCCCTCCAGCGCCAGCCGCCAGAAGCAACGGCCCTGAGAAGTTCAAGGAGCTGGCTCAAGGAGTCGCCGCCAAGAACTACCCCTCCCCGGCAGATCAATCTACCAGGGAGAAGGCCAGGTGCAGATGGTGGTGCTGCTGACGTTGCCTAGGGATGGGGCATCCGACATCTTGTCGGACCCGTCCTCGTCGTCCTCCCCACCGGTCCCCTCCTCGTCGCCATCGCTCGAGGAGGAGCTCTCGTCGTTGGTCGAGCTCTCCGCGCAACACCCTAACCTGTGCCCCGAGCGCCCGAAGACCTTGATGGAGAGCAGGTTGCTCTCCACTAACTTGAAGTAGAGGACGTGCCCTTTCATCAAGGAATGGGTGCATGCGAAGGTTTTCCAGCCCCGACGAAGGAGCATCACATGAGGGGAGGGAAACCTTGTGTTCACCCACATGTCACCGTTGCAACACCCCTTCATGTGGAGCCTCGGCCTCGGTGGCTGGTCGATCTCCAGCACCCTCGCGAACGCCTCGAGAAGGCAAAGGCAGCTGTGCGGCGGCTCACACAACTGCAGGATGAACTCCAACGTTGTGTCCCCGACATGGCCGCTCGACGAAGCAGGAGGATATGGTGGAGGAGACGGTGACGACGCAGGTATCCCCCTTCCGCGCCCACCTCTGCTTCGACCGCCTCACCGGCCGCGGCCCCATCCAGCGCCTCTGCCTCGAGCGTGGCTTTCACCTTGGGCGTCTGGCTCTTCCTTAACCGCCGCGGCTCTCTGGTGGGAGAAAGACCTAGTCGCCTCCGCAGAAGGACGGCCACGACTGCGCCCTCTCGCCATGGCAAAGGAAGAGAAGGGATCAAACTGGAAGAAGACAAATGCAAAAAGACGCTACCCCTCTCCCCTTTTTATAGGCGGACAGGGCCGAGCGAGCCTGAGGGCGGCCACCCCAATAAACCAATCCAGCAGCTGGGGGCGCGAGGAATTAGGACCGACCCGCTGCTCCAATCAGCGGTACCCGCCCCCCCGCCTCGGCATTAAAGCCCGTACCCTCCGTGTCCATCGCTTGCGCTCCCCGAGGCATGGGCGACACGTGGCGGGTGAGCTAGCATTCAGATGGCAAGTGGGACGGCCGTTTCACGCCCCGTGATTGTGGGGCGCAGGCACCATGATGGCCACGACCCGAGTCCACTTAGTAAATGAGCCGCGCCCCTGCGTTTTCCTCTTTTTTATGGGGAAGACGCGGGCCGCTTCTTTACTATTCATCATGAGGTGACGCAAGCACACTACAACCAAACCACGCACGACCCCCACATCACGCACTCAATGTGAGTCATGGCGAAGGAGTTGCCGAAGTAAAAACTCTGCCACGTGTGCCCGCGCCCGTTTTGGGCCTGGCCCAACAATGCTCCGCGCTTATGTATGGCTCAGGCCTGGGGGCTCCTGTCGGTGTACAAAAGCAGGGGCCCTTCTGTACCCCTTAACTTGTGCATGAGCAGTCGTAGCCACACCTGCAGCCGGGCTCGGCGGGGCAGAGGAAGCGAAGATACAAAGCTGCCGAGGCAGCATGTAAGCCAGAAGCATAAAGAGCAAAGGAACAAGATGGGCTTCCCCCGGCAAGAGCCTTTCCTGGGTGGCCTACATGGCCCCGACAAGAGCCTTGCCGGGGCAACTTGCCCAACACCAGCAAGACCGCCACCGTTGAGCCTCAGAGTTATGACACCATTGACAAGTGTCAAGACCGAGGCTCGGGCGTGCCTGCATGGTGGCATGCAGATCTTAGTGGAGACTGAAGGCCTGCAAGACTAGATGAGAACCGAAAGACAAAGGCGCCCCGGCAAAGACCCTTGCCGGGGATGCCCACAAGACCCTAGCAAGATCCTTGCCGGGGCCCCGGCAAGACTCTTCCCGGGACATCTGCAGGGCCACAACCAGGCCCGCACTTACCAAGGTTTCACTGCCCCATGGATGTTCCGACGCAGCAGCTAGCCTGCCAACTAGGCACACACCTACGTGGCAGCATGCTGCTTCTAGGCCAACCAGGCAAGCACCTGCGTGGTGGCATGAAGATCTTCGAGAAGACCCTGCCACTGCACTAGCGCAGCAGCCAGCCAGCTAGCGTGGCGCTACATGCCTCGTCGGCTTGGACGCACGTCGAAGCAAGGCAAGGCAGCGGCAGACAAGACGAGCTTCCTTGCCGTCCCCGATAAAGCAAGTGGACACGTCGGCAGCGCATTAAATGTCTTTTGTCCCACAATGTCAGGGATAGACTTGTACATTGTAGGCACTTTCCACCTCCTGTGTGCCGATGTGGTAGCCCCTTTGACATATAAAAGGAGGCCCGAGTCATACCGAGAGAGGATTCGGACTATTCGGACTCTTTGGACTAGGCATGCATCGTAGCTAGTTCAAGATCTCAAGAACACCAAATATACACTGAAGCAGGACTAGGGCATTACCCATCGTTTGCGGCCCGAACCTGGGTAAAATCCCCCCGTTGATATTCTAAACCCGCTCTTTCCACAGCCCCGCGCCCTGTAAACTGTAGTAGGGATTCCCCGTGATCCCATAGGTGTCGTTCTCCCCGACACACACCATGCTCAAAAACATATAAGTGAAGCACTAGAGAAACTCCATAGCTCAAATTTTTTGAGTGAAGCACATAGAGCAATTCTAACAAATCATAGCATTATCATAGCTCTCTCAAATAGGTGTGTCCAGCAAGGATGATTTCGACAAACTAAAAATAAAATCAAGCAAAGACTCATATAATATAAGACGCTCCAAGCAAAACTCGTGATATGTGACAAATAAAAATATAGCTCCATGTAAAATTACCGATGGTCATTAGAAGAAAGAGGGGATACCTTCTGGGGCATCCCCAAGCTTAGTTGCTTGGTTCTCCTTGAATATTCACTTGGGGTGCCATGGGCACCCCCAAGCTTAGGATCTTTTTACTCCTGAATCCTTCATCCATCATGATCTCACCGAAAACTTGAAAACTTCAATCACACAAAACTTAGAAAAAACCCTCATGAGATCCATTAGTATAACAAAGCAAATCAGCACTCTAAGTTCTATTGTGAAACATTCAAATTTTATTATTGCATTATACCTACTGTATTCCAAGTTTGCCATGGCTTATACCCCCCGATACAATCCATAGATTCATCAAAATAAGAACACAATGCAACGAAAACAGAATCTGTCAAAAACAGAATAGTTTGTAGTAGTCTAGACTTTGTCCATACTTCTGTAACTCCAAAATTCTGAAAAGTAGGACAACATGTGCAATTTGTATATCAATCTTGTGTAAAAAAATCAGAATTTTATCGCGCTTCTGTGATTTTTAAAAATTCTGCTACTGGGTGCAAAACTTTCTGTTTTTCAACAAGATCAAATCAACTATCACCCAACATGATCCTAAAGGCTATTTTATTCATTGGGTTGCCTCACAAAAAGCACCATCGTTTTATGCCCTAGCTAGGCATAATGCATAGATTCAAGTATTGTCATCTTTGGTTTTTGCTACCTTAGTGAGGGCTTTCTCAAACCTGGGAGGTTCTTTACGCTTTCCAATATTCTCGGGAAAGGAGACCATCTTGAGATCTAAAATATTCAACCGCTTATTACAAAGAGTAATCAGAGTATTCATGGGATAGAGATTTCCATTAATACATTTGAGGGGTTCATTACATTTTTGCAACTCACTCAATTTTTTCAGTAGGTCACCCAATTTATCTAATATTTGAATCCCTTCTTGTATAAAGGTAAACCCCTTTTTTGGTGGTGGAATTCCCAATAATCCCTTTATTATTTCATAGGTAACATTAGAATCAACTAAAACAAAATTTCCTTTAGCGGCTGTCGGTGTACTAGAGTAGGGGTACCCTAGTATCCCGAACTTGTGCACGGGCAGTCGCAGCATCCCGCGGCAAGGTTTGCCGGGTGACCGCCAAGGTCCTCCGTGGTTCCTTTGGAGCCATTCAAGAACAAAGTATCCAAACCAAGACACCACAAGACCCCGGCAAGAGGAGCTTGCCGGGAAGGCCAACCAAGGCAAGGCGCTTAAGGAGACAAGACCCCGACAAGAGGAGCTTGCCGGGAAGGCCACCCAAGGCATCTCAAGGAACTTGCCGCGGTGCGCCTCGCGTCCCGGCAAGGCCCGGTGAGCGACAAGCTCCCGGACGCGACAAGACAACGACCGCGGCAAGGCGCTTGCCGCGGCAAGCCACCACTCTGTGCCCGCGCTCCAGCACATGCACCAACATGTCGCTCTGGGACCCTTCCAGGCGTGTGTGGCGGGAGGCTGTGCAGCCAGCGGTGCGCAGTGGCGAGCGGCGCTGACAAGATTGCCATCGTGGCGAGCGGTGGCGTCCCTGACAGTCCCTTTTGCACTGTTTAGGTGACACAGATGGGCATTTAATGCCCTTGTCCCCTGCGGTCAGGGTTAGGTATGATACACTGTAGCAGGTAGCTGTACCTACCGCAACACCTTTCCATTTTTACCCTTTGTCTCCGTTGCCACCTGTCGGTGACCCCTTGAGCATATAAAAGGAGGCCCATGTGCAACGTAGAGGGGGGTTCAGAAAAAAGAGAACACTCAGGCTCGGTCTCGTTAGCTGCTGGTGTGTACTGTAGCACTCCGCGCTCCCGAGCAAGAACTCAATACAAACCACAAAGCAGGAGTAGGGTTTTACGCATCCGTGCGGCCCGAACCTGGGTAAACCGCTCGTGTGCTTCGCCTCGATCTGCTCTTTGCACGACCTCCGCCCCCGCCGAACCGAAAGGGACTCGGTCCGCCGGTCACATAGGTGTTCGTCGATCAGTTCCCCGACATCTTTGGCGCACCAGGTAGGGGGCGTCGAGGTTGTGTGAACCAGATCCGGCGTTCACGCGAGCTAGATCTTCGTCACCTTCATCAACATGCCGCCGAAGAAGAAGGCTTCGGAGGCGGCTGCTCCGTCCGCGCCTTACCCACCACCACCGGAGCAAACGGCTGATGGGGCAGACGCCGGCGGAAGAACGGGCGTCGACGAGGGAGCTCATGGTGCTGCCAGGTCCAAGGACAAGGCTGCGCTTCCCATCAGCGGCGTAGCCGGCTCCCACAATGACCGGGCGCACTCCAAGACCTCGGCGTCCATACATGCACCACGCCCATCTCAGGAGGCGCGGGACCGGCAGCGTCATGGTACTCATGGTACCATGCGTTTGCTGGACCAAGATCGAGCTGGTGGATCTCGGAGTGCTCAAGACCAGCATGCACGCCAACATGCTGGCACGAGCGAGGCACGGTCGCCTGGACGGGACACTGCTCCTTCTAACATAGTTAGAAGTCCGAGCATATCCCGCTCCTCGCACCGTTCGCCACCGCCACCCGCCACTGCAGCAGAAGCTTTGGCGCGAGCTCAACTGCTCCTGGACAACCCTCCAACGGCAGACAAGATCGACGACTGGAGGGCCACCATTCAGAGTCTCATCGGCTTCGCCAACGGCGACACTCAACAGCAGCCGAGCACGTCGCAGCCGCGGCAAGCCAACCAGGCACGAATCGGTGGCGACAAGACCGGTGGGGGTGCAACCACTGTGCACTCTCCGCCCCAAAGGCCAAGATCGCCGACTCGCCGGATCCACCTCGACAGCGACTCCACCGCGTCATCAGATCCACGAGCTCGTCGCGATCAGCGCCAAGTTCTTCATGAACGACAGCAAGAAGACGCTCGTACTCGCATCGAACGCCAAAGAGAAGCACGACGTCAATCAGACCAGCACGCTGGGCCCTCTGCCGACATGCATGCGCCAGGGGAACCAGGCGACTTGCCGTACGCGGTAGGTTGCCCTGCGTTTACTCGTGAGCTGCGGCAAGTCCAGTGGCCCAGCATGAAGAATTTCAAGCCAGACGTACCAGAGAAGTATGACGGCAAGTCGCATCCGTTGGAGTTCCTCAGCATCTACACCATCATGGTGCAGGCTACCGGGGGGCGGTACGACAAGATCCTTGCCAACTACTTCCTGCTGGTGCTCAAACCCAACGTCAGGTCCTGGCTCATGCACTTGCCAGACAACTCCATATCCTCCTGGGCAGACCTATGCCATCAGTTTGTCGGCGCCTTTACAGGCGGCCACAAACCTCATGGCCAAGAGAGTGACCTTCATCTGCTCGCCCAGAAGGAAGGAGAGCCCCTGCGCAAGTACATTCAGAGATTCAGCCGTGTACAGCACAACATCCCAGACGTCCACCCTGCCGCGGTCATCAGCGCGTTCCATCAGAACGTGCGTAACCACAGGATGCGGGAGGAGATGGCGATGTGCAAGATCAGAGATGTCAGCGAGCTGTATGCCCTGGCCGACAAGTGTGCACGTGCTGAGGAAGGGAGGAAACTCCCCGGAGAGAATGCAGGAGCAGGAGGATCTGACAACGAGGATGCTGCCCCGGCAAAGAAAAACCGGCGGCGGAACAGGAAGAAGAAAGGCAAAGATGTGCTAGTCGTTGAGCAGTCCGGCAACGAAGGTGGCGCCAAGAAAGCCAAAGTTGGTAGCTCCGGCAAGGAGATTGCCGCATGCACCAACTGCCAGGCTGTGGCAGTCACCGACAAGCAGGACAGCACCGACAAGCAGTACTGCAAGATCCACCGCACCAAGGGCCATGACCTCCAGAGCTGCAAGAAGGCCGAACAGCTTGTCCAGCAGCAAAAAGCCGAATACGAGCGACGCGACAAGGAGAGTGCCCAAGGTGGCGATGGAGAATCCGGCAAGAAGCGCGCCGGCCGGGGAGGACGCCGCGGCAAGGCCAAGCAGCGGCAAGGAGACAGACCTCCCTGCGGCCGCGACAAGGATGAAGATGACGACGACAACGAAGACATGGAGGATGTCGAGACCAGTGAGCAGGAGTTCTAGAAAGCCACAGAGGTCTTGTGCGTTGACGGCAGTGCATCTCTGCATACTTCGCACCGCCAACTCAAGCAGTGGGTGCGGGAAGTCAATGCGGCGGAACCACCTATCGAGTCACGCAAGCTTCTGAAATGGTCCAACACGCCTATCATCTTTGATATTGAGGACCACCCTGATCGCAAAACTGCGGTCGGGTGCTTGCCGATGTTGGTTTCACCAACTATCTGCAACCTCAAGGTCACTAAGATGCTAGTTGACGGTGGGGCCGGCTTGAACCTGATCTCCTCCACTGTACTCCAGAAATTCCAGATCCCTGACAGCGAGCTCGAAGAGACCGGCACATTCCAAGGAATCAACCCGGGAAGGAGCAAGCCGAAGGGGAAGGTCACGTTGCCAGTAACATTTGGCAGCGAGTTGAACTTTAGGACTGAGAGGGTCACTTTTGACATTTCCGATATACCATTGCCTTACAATGGAATACTTGGCCATCCAGCACTCGCCAAGTTCATGGCAGCCTATCACTACGCATACAACATGCTGAAGATGCCAGGCCCGATAAGCATCATCTCTGTCCCTGGCGACAAGAAGGATGCTCTTATCTGCGCTGACAAGATCTACCGGGAAGCGGCAGCTGCAGCAGATTACAAATCACCTGCTGTTGAAGCTCCCGGGGGGAAGAAGAAGACCAAGTCCGGCAAGAGTTCTGATGCCCGCTCCGGCAAGCGCACCTCTTTGGAGTGCTGCGCTGCCGTCGAGGACGCACCATCGAGCTCCACCGGACTGCATAATAAAGGTCCGTATCACAAGTGGCAATATAAAGTGACATTCTTTTGCATTAAGATTTCGTGCATCCAACCATAAAAGCACATGACAACCTCTGCTTCCCTCTACGAAGAGCCTATCTTTTATTCTTGTCTTATACTTCATATAAGAGTCATGGTGATCTTCACCTTTCCTTTTTACATTTTATCCTTTGGCAAGCACAATGTGTTGGAAAGATCCAGATGTATATAGCTAATTGGATGTGAGTTTTCATGAACTATTATTGTTGATATTACCCTTGAGGTAAAAGGTTGGGAGGCAAAACTATAAGCCCCTATCTTTCTCTAGGTCCGATTAAAACTTCATACCCATAAGTATTGCATGAGTGTTAGCAATTGTGAAAGACTAAATGATAGTTGAGTATGTGCACTTGCTGAAAAGCTCTTATATTGACTCTTTCTGATGTTATGATAAATTGCAATTGCTTCAGTGACTGAGATTATAGTTTGTTAGTTTTCAATGAAGTTTATAATTCATACTTGGAACTGTGAATGAATTGTTACTTTAGCATAAGAGATCATATGACAATATATATATGTATATATATATGTTGCTGTTAGAATAATGATCATGATGCCTTTATGTCCGTATTTTATTTTATCGACACCTCTATCTCTAAACATGTGGACATATTTCTCGATATAGGCTTCCGCTTGAGGACAAGCGAGGTCTAAGCTTCGGGGAGTTGATACATCCATTTTGCATCATGCTTTTATATCGATAATTATTGCATTATGCGTTGTCATTACACATTATGTCACAATACTTATGCCTATTCTCTCTTATTTTATAAGGTTTACATTAAGAGGGAGAATGCCGCTAGCAGGAATTCTGGGCTGGAAAAGGAGAAAATATTAGAGACCTATTCCGCGCAACTCCAAAAGTCCTGAAACTCCATGGGAATTATTTTCAGAATATATAAAAAATATTGGGCGAAGAAAGTACCAGAGGGGGGCCACCAACCGTCCACGAGGGTGGAGGTGCGTCCCTTGCCTCGTGGGCCCCCTGGCAGGCCTCTGGTGCCCATCTTCTGCTATATGAGGTATTTCGTTAAGGAAAAAAATCATAAGCTAGCTCACGGGACGAAACTCCACCGCCACAAGGCAGAACCTTGGCAGAACTAATCTAGGGCTCCGGCGGAGCTGTTCTGCTGGGGAAACTTCCCTCCGGGAGAGGGAAATCATCACCATCGTCATCACCATCGATCCTCTCATCGGGAGGGGGTCAATCTCCATCAACATCTTCACCAGCACCATCTCATCTCAAACCCTAGTTCATCTCTTGTATCCAATCTTTGTCTCAAAACCTCAGATTGGTACCCGTGGGTTGCTAGTAGTGTTGATTACTCCTTGTAGTTGATGCTAGTTGGTTTATTCGGTGGAATATCATATGTTTAGATCCTTTATGCATATTAGTACCCCTCTGATTATGAACATGAATATGATTTGTGAGTAGCTACGTTTGTTCCTGAGGAAATGGGAGAAGTCTTGCTATAAGTAGTCATGTGAATTTGGTATTCGTTCGATATTTTTATGAGATGTATGTTGTCTCTCCTCTAGTGGTGTCATGTGAACGTCAACTATATGACACTTTACCATCGTTTGGGCCTAGGGGAAGGCATTGGGGGGTAATAAGTAGATGATGGGTTGCTAGAGTGACAGTAACATAAACCCTAGTTTATGAGTTGCTTCGTAAGGGGCTGATTTGGATCCATATGTTTCATGCTATGGTTAGGTTTACCTTAATACTTCTTTTGTAGTTGCAGATGCTTGCAATAAGGGTTAATCATAAGTGGGATGCTTGTGCAAGGAAGGACAATACCCAAGCACCGGTCCACCCACATATCAAATTATCAAAGTACCGAACGCGAATCATATGAACGTGATGAAAACTAGCTTGACGATAATTCCCATCTGTCCTCGGGAGCGCTTTCTTTTATATAAGAGTTTGGCTAGGCTTGTCCTTTGCTACAAAAAGGATTGGGCCATCTTGCTGCACCTTATTTACTTTATTTACTTGTTTTTTTACCTTGAAGACTGCAGGGCTTGCCCCCATAGCATTTTATTAATAAAAGAGCACCAATACAAGGATTCCTCAAGATGAGGAAAAGAAAGAAACAAGAAAAGGAACTACAGAAAGCTAAAGAGAGCTATACAAAAGAAAGGGGGGATACTATACCTAACAATTACAACATTACACCCAAATAAAAACCTCCTCCAGGAGGTAGGATATCAATCCACTTAAGCAAGGCATCTCTATATTTCCTTTTGATTCTATGGCAGAGGAGCGTTAGATCATGAATGAAGCCATTCTTCCACGCCCTAAAAGAAGGTCGAATGTTCCTAAAAGCTCTATCAGTCCTGACTTTCCAAATATTCCACCAAGCAATGAAGACCACTTCCCCAAACACTAGTAGAAAAAGGGTCAAATGTGAAGCACATTAGTGCCGGTTTGAATTTCAGCCGGCACTAATGTGTCCATTAGTGCCGGTTCCAATGGCTAGGCGGGCTGACATCATTAGTACCAGTTCGTGGCAAACCTTTAGCACCGGTTCGTGCCACGAACTGGTACTAAAGTGAGTGGTGGCAGGATGTTGTTAGTCCAGGCCCCCTCCAGCACCTTTATTACCGGGTCGTATCACGAACCGATATTAAAGGTCGTCCTACATACACCCTTCGTCCACCCGAGCTCGCTCTGTTCTTCCCCTTTCCCCTCTCCTCTTTGTTCTTTCCCTCTTCCTCTCAAGCTCATCACGCATTTTGCCCAAAATTTGTCAAGATTTGAAGGCCCCCATCCATTCAAATGATCACAAAGGTTAGCAACTTTGTCCTTTCATCTCTCATTGCTAGATTAGCTCTTGCAATGCTTCATATAGTGATTGATTTTTGAGTTTAGTAATTTGGGAGGAATTATATATATATGTGCTAGTATTTGATTTATATGCAATTTGAGGTCAAAAATAACACTTAGTTTGCATATGTAGGTGTGGTTTACTTAGTGCCTTCTAAATCTCCGTTGCAACCACCGTCGATCGCCCAGAACGTCCCGTCGCCAGCACCACCTTGTGGTGAGCCTCTTGTTCATGAATGTTTTATATAAAAAATTGATGTTTGTGTGATTTGGATATATAGTTACTCGTATAATTATCTTACCCATACGTTGTTTGTTATACATAGTGCCTTGGTTTTGATATCCGTCCCCGTCGGCCCTCGTCCGGGTTATGATTCGAATGTGGTATATTCTCTTTTAAAACTATTTGTTGCATTTCGTGTTTACGACAAATTATGCCCATCAAGTTGACATAGATATTTGCATGTAGGAGGTAGTTGAACCAAAAATTCCAACCGACCCTATTGTCGAGAGGTTAAATTTAGTTGAAAGAGAAAACGAGGATTTGTAGGAAAAATTGAAAAGAATTGAGGGGGAGAAGATGGAATTGGAGTTGCATGTTGCCGATGTCGTCGATGATCACAAGATTAAGATGGAGAAAATGCGCTTGAAGATTAGAAAGATTAGAAAATATGCCATTCATAGTGAGGCTTGGTATCATTATGCTGTTGGATCAATTGTTACCTTAGTTGCGATCTTGATCGCATTTGTTGTTGCATTTGAATTCTTTAGCTAGAGAGTTATTTGTTTGTTGCATTTAAGTGTTGTATGAACTTTATGTATGAACTTGTATTAATTTGGTCTTTTTTGGTGTTGTGTAATGAAGATGAGCCGACAATGGATGTACGATGACCGATGCTCTCCCGAGTTCATTAATGGCGTGCAAACTTTTCTGCTTGCGGCTGAGGCAAACAAGTGGGCGGATGGTTTTATGCCTTGTCCATGTGCTGGTTGTAGGAATGATCTAAATTACTCTAAGTCAAGAACCATTCACGTCCACCTGTTTAAGTCCGGTTTCGTGCCCCACTATAATGTTCGGACCAAGCATAGAGAAAGAGGGGTTATGATGGAAGACAATGATGAAGAAGAGGACGACGACAGCTATCCTGGCCATGGGTTCCCTGAATACGATGATACAACAATGGGGGAAGAAGCTGAGCCGGTAATGCGAGAAGAAGCTGAGCCGGCAATGCGGGAAGAAGTTGAAGAAGAGGCATCAGATGTGCCCGTTGATGATCTAGGTCGGGCCATTTTCGATGCAAAGAGAAACTGCGCAAATGATTTGGAGAAGAAGAAGTTGCATTGCATGTTAGAGGATCACAAAAATTGTTGTACCCGAATTGCGTAGGTGACAAGAAAAAGCTGGGCACCACACTGGAATTGCTGCAATGGAAGGCAGAGAATGGTGTATCTGACAAGGGATTTGGAAAGTTGCTGGTAATGATAAAGAATATGCTTCCAAAGGACAACGAATTGCCCGAGAGTACGTATGAAGCAAAGAAGGCTGTCTGCCCTATAGGGTTAGAGGTGCAGAAGATACATGCATGCCCTAATGATTGCATCCTCTACCGCGGTGAGTATGAGGATTTGAACGCTTGCCCGGTATGCGGTGCATTGCGCTATAAGATCAGCTACGATGACCCTGGTGATGTCGAGGGCGAGCGGCCCAGGAAGAAGATTCCTGCCAAGGTGATGTGGTATGCTCCTATAATACCATGGTTGAAACGTTTTTTCCAAAACAAAGAGCATGCCAAGGTGTTGCGATGGCACAGAGAAGACCGTAAGAAAGACGGAAAGTTGAGAGTACACGCTGACGGGTCGTAGTGGAGAAAAATCGAGAGAAAGTACGGGAAGGAGTTTGCAGATGATGCAAGGAACGTATGGTTTGGTCTAAGCACAGATCGCATTAATCCTTTTGGGGAGCAGAGCAGCAACCATAGCACCTGGCCTGTGACTCTATGTTTGTATAACCTTCCTCCTTGGTTGTGCATGAAGCGGAAGTTCATTATGATGCCAGTGCTCATCCAAGGCCCTAAGCAAGCCGGCAACGATATTGATGTGTACCTAAGGACATTAGTTGAAGAACTCTTAGAGCTGTGGAATGGAATATGTGTACGTGCGTTGGATGAGCACATGGGGGAAGAATTTGACCTAAAGGCGTTGCTGTTCGTGACCATCAATGATTGGCCTGCTCTCAGTAACCTTTCAAGACAGACAAACAAGGGATACCACGCATGCACGCACTATTTGGACGATATCGACAGTATATATTTGGCTAATTGTAAGAAGATTGTGTACCTGGGACATCGTCGATTTCTTCCAAGCAGGCATGCCGTAAGAAAGAAAGGCAAGCATTTCAAAGGTGAGGCGGATCACCGGACGAAGCCTCGCCACCGTACTGGTGCTGATGTACATGATATAGTCAAGGATTTGAAGGTAGTCTTTGGAAAGGGTCCTGGCGGACAACCTGTTCCGAATGATGCTGACGGACGCGCACCCATGTGGAAGAAGAAATATATATTTTGGGACCTGTCCTATTGGAAAGACCTAGAGGTCTGCTCCGCAATCGACATGATGCACGTGACAAAGAATCTTTGCGTGACCCTGCTTGGCTTCTTGGGCATGTATGGGAAGACAAAAGATACACCTGAGGCATGGGAGGACCAGCAACGTATGTACGGGAAAGACAGCATACATCAGGGCGGAGGCGGCGGTGCCTGCCCAGCAGGCGGGGGAGGTAGGAGGCCGTCTCCTTTGGCGATCCTGGTGAGCCAGTGGCACTTCCGGGTGGTGTGATTCGACGGTTTCGCGCCGCTATGGAACTTGCAAGGACCATCCAGGGTTTGCTTGTATGAGAAGGCCGGCAACCAGTTGGGCTTGCCACCTTTCTATCGCTTGGGTGGAGGTTGCCCATCCGGCAGCTGGGATTCGACTATCGCAACCTGCCGGCTACTGCAAGACGGCTGCGGGGCCTTGCGCTTGTGGTTGCTCTGCTGTTGCCGCCGACTGGCATCTCCCGCCAGAGTCCTTGGATCTTGAGGGGCCACTTTTCCAGTTGCGCTAACTTGAATCTCCGCCTTCATGGAGGAGTCGGCTGTGGCGTACTTGTCTGCCATAATCAGCAGCTCGTCGAGGGTTTCTGGCTCATCACAGAGGAGCTTGTGCTTGAGGAGGGTGCCTTCTCTGCACCCGGTGGTGCAGTACTCGATAGCCTGCACCTCGTGCACGCCCTCGCAGGAATTTCGAAGCTTGGCCCAATGCGTGAGGTAGTCGCGAGTCGACTCGTCGGGACCTTGCATGCACAAGGAGAGCTGATGAGGCTTGGGAGGATGCTTGTATGTGCAGGTGAAGTTGCGGATGAATGCTTCGGTGAAGTCGACCCAGATGTTGATGCTGCGGGGCTTCAAGCTATTCAGCCATGTCCGGGCCGTGCCCTGGAGCATGAGCGAAACATATTTTACGGTGACACGCTTGTTGCCGTTCGCTATGCTGACAGCCGTGGAGTAGTCGACTAGCTAGTCTTCCGGCTTCACGGAGTCGGTGTACTTGGGCATGTCTCCTGGGAGCGTGAACCCTTTGGGGAAGGGCTCGTCTCGAATGCGGGGCCCGAAACAAGGCAGACCCAACTCGTCTTCTTCTTCCAGCGCCAGGGATCAGTGAAGCCGGTTGATCCGGTGGCGGGCGTCGTTTTCCCCGACTCCCTCTCGGCGGCCAAGGCGGTCGCCAAGAGTCGGATGATCAACAAGCGGCAGGGAGACTCGCCTTTCCCTGCGAGGAGGAGGAGGCGGACAGTTGTCCCGTCGTTCTACTGCTCTCGGGCGGCCATCTCGGTCGCGCTCTATGGTAATGCGAGTCCGACTGTGGCTGACAGTCGGATCCTTGTCCTTTCTTCCTCGGGCGCCGCCAGTCGGCGTTCGAGACGTCGCGCCTTGGTCTCGGTGAAGATCGTCATTTTGCCGCTGTGGCGCCTCTGTGTGGCAGCCGGCCTCGTTCTGCGTGCCAGCCGCGTCGAGGAGCCGCTGGACTCGCTCCATCATCAGGCGGCGCTCTTCGCCCTCGAAATTGTCCAACTCGTTTGCCACCGCCTAGGCGGCTCGAATGTTCTCCGCAAGCGTGGCATACACAGGGCGACTTGCCCCGAACAGGTTGGCGATGGCTATGCCGCGCTGCTGGACAGCGCCGAGGCGGCTGGGCCCAGCTGGGGCTGGCAAGCCGCCAACAACGCGATCCATCTCCCGCTGGTAGGCTTCTGACGAGCGTCTCATGCTAGCCAGCTTCTTCGCGCCTTCGACGAGCTGAAGGCGGCGCGCCTCCAACGTCTCCGCGTCAGCGTCTTCCGGAATGGGCGCAATCAGGTCTTGTAGCGCCGCCCCAAGTGGGTCATGCGCTCCTCCGCCGAGAGGCTCGTCATGACTAATGACGAGCACCTCGGTGACGGTGCTTCCGTCGCTCACCGCGAGAGGGAGAGGTTAGTCGTAGACCACCACATTAGTGGGGAATGCGTCGAGCGACGCGGTGTCGGAGTCGACCAGCATCGGGTCGGTGGAGCCTACAGACTCCAAGTCCACGGCAGGCTTGCCGGAGACATGGAGTTGATTGAGGAGGCCCGCGAGGAAGCTCTCGGAGCCGCCCGTGCCTGCGTCGGATGCAGGTTCGTCGGAGATGCGAACCTCGCCGACAAGTTCAGTGAGGCGGCTAGCTGCGCAGGCGATCTCAACACCGTGCAGCGCGTTGGTGCAAACTCCGTCTGGCGTGCCTGGCTGGCTGCGCTCGCCGGGGAGGAAAAGGGTTCCCGTCCAGAAAAGGTCTCCGGACGACGGTGCACCAGGCCCCACGGTGGGCGCCAAATGTCGGGGGTTGGGTGTGACATATGCCAAAGGATGGCTTATCATGGTGGGGTCGAGTATAACGTCGCCGGTGCCTGGAAACGGGATGAGGCGAAGACATGCACGCCAGCGAATCTTACCCAGCTTCAGGGCTCTCCGGGGAGATAATACCCCTACTGCTGCTCTGCGGGGTCTCCGCATGATCACTATGGCAAAGTGTTTACACGATTGCTCCTTGAGCTGTTTCCTGAAGGTAGGAGAAGGCGAGGCTAGCTCTCTCCTTCCTATATGGTCTGGTTTAGTGCTAATGGATTCCTTGAGCTGTCTCCACAATGGTAATCCGGCTGGGCGCGGGCCCAGCCGTCAGTCTCTCTGGTCGTCGTCTTATCAGCCGACTCCTGGGGCCCGCCGACTGGTGGGCCCCGCCGACTGGCTCGGTATAGAGCCGACAGGCCACGTCCGCCACGGGCGGGTCTTGCCGGCTGCAGATTACTGTAGCCATGCTTCTAATGACGCGGGCTCGGTCATGGGTTCGTGGCAACAGCTCCACCGTTTGGCGGGCGATCACTATTGCCATTTCCTATCACATCTGGTTGATGGCGCGTGGGACCCGGGGGAGCAGCTGGCCGACTCCCGGGGCCCGACTCCCAACGAGTCCGACTGGTGGCGCACTTGTCGTCATCTGGGGTCCTACTGGCTGGAGGGACCCGCTGCCCCAATGTCGTACGGACAAGCTGTCGTGGGCGCGGGATTCGGTCCACCGGTGCTGATGGCAGGGCTGGCATGGCAACAGTGCCACGCCGCACGGAGATCTCCATGAGTACGGCGTACTGTAGCCATGCCTGCCTCTGGAAAGGGGCAGGAGCAGGCTTCACTGTAGCCACTCCCCTGCCCTATCCCTCTTGATGAGGACAGGGGGTTTGTTGGAGTCGCGGGCCGACTCCCCAAGGCCGGCTTCTCGGGAAGCCGCCAGTCAAGAGTCGGCTTATCCTGAAGTCATTCCTGGGGCTCGTCCGCAAGTGGCTAGTTGGTTGCCTTGCTGCCGACTTCTCAGAAGGCGGCTCTTCGTCCTGGGGTCTTGAGGGGCGCAAACTGCCCCGATGTCTTGAATGGTTTGGGACTCGGGTTAGCCTACCCGTGGCCCATTACTCCGACAAGCACACTACACAGTTCTACAGAATTCCGCCTTGGTGGCTCCGTATATGGACGAACACAAGAATTTTCTACGCTCCAAACACCCGGAGCGGTCTGATGACTAAATTACATGTGAACAAACCAGGAGTTTGGCCGGCTGGTTGCAGACACGTACCATGCATGACGCCTCTATTGAAGATGACTTGTACTCGCTGTCCCAGTTACCATCTTCGAATATAATGACTTTCAAAGGGTACGAGATAAATTGTAATACATTTTACACGATTGCCCAAGATAAGAAGAGCACCAACCAAAACAGTGGTGTCCTCTTTGATGCAACAACCAAGATGGGAAAGGAAACATATAATGGTTACATAGAGGAGATATGGGAACTTGACTATGGACGTGGTTTGAAGGCCCCTTTGTTTCGGTGCAAATGGGTCAATATGACACGAGGCGGGGTAACGGAAGACCCGCAGTATGGAATGACAACAGTGGATCTCAACAATCTTGCATATGCAGATGAACCATTCGTCCTAGCTAATGATGTGGTATAGGTTTTCTATGTGAAGGATATGTCTACCAAGCCGAGAAAAAGAAAAGATAAGGAAGCGAATGCATCATACGATGAGCCAAAGCGCCACATAGTTCTTTCTGGGAAGAGAAACATCATGGGAGTGGATGACAAGACAGACATGTCAGAAGATTATGAAAAGTTTGATGAAATTGCTCCATTTACAGTGAATATTGACCCGAGCATCCAGTTAAATGATGAAGATTTTCCATGGTTATGGCGCAAAGGGACACACGCGAAGAAAAAGTTTCACACCCAAAGATCTGGGACGTGATCGGCTTCACTATCATCACTTTCTTCTGTGTTTCACACCCAGGAGGGAATCTCTGTAATAGTTAGGGTAGTTATGTGTTTTGGCATTTGAAACGCGAAGAAATTTTATGTGCAAACAAATTCTTTCATGCATTTACTGATTTTCTTAGCTAAATGACCCTGAAATTGAAAAGCATTTCAAATGAACTGAGAAAAGGTTGAAAGTTGGCATGGTATCATAATTTCACCCTCATAGTATGTGCAAAAAAGTAGAGAGGGATACTGCAAAAACTGGATGCACTTCATGTAGAAAAGGACAATCTCTTTCGAAGTATCAGGGTTTCGGAGGAAAACTCATCCGTTACAAAGGCATTTCATTTTTTAAATAACCTAAGCATTACCAATTGAATATAATGGTAAAACACACTAATATTAAACATAAGAAAAAAGAATCACTGAAAAATATATTTTCAAAGTTAACTTATTCACAAACTAGTGATTCACACAAAATTCAAATAATTCAAAATTTAAACCATTCAAATTTGAAAACTACCGGCACTAAAGAAAGTTTGTAATTTTTTGTACCTAAAGCAAAAATATTCACAAAGAAACTCAAAATATAGCAA
The DNA here is from genome assembly GCF_002162155.2 of Triticum dicoccoides. Classification (NCBI taxonomy): domain Eukaryota; kingdom Viridiplantae; phylum Streptophyta; class Magnoliopsida; order Poales; family Poaceae; genus Triticum; species Triticum dicoccoides. The sequence continues at coordinate 697,470,234 of NC_041382.1, read as the reverse complement.
AAAACAACTAAAATTAAATAAAGCAGAAAAAAGAAAAGAACTAATTGAAAAAAGCCCACCTACTGGGCCACAGCGGCCTGCATACGACTAGAAACCAAAATTCTAGTTGGGCCAGGATGCAGGCCCGCTAGCCCACTAGGCCCAACAGGGCATCGCCGCAGAGGTAGGCCCAGAAGGACTGCTTTAGAGAGGAGCTCGAGATAGCAGCGGCGGCGGGGCTTATAAGCAGGTGCGAGTGCCCCTCGGCTAGCGAGGTGGGACTAAACTTCTGCGCCCCTCGCCTGGCAGCGCCCACCCTTTAGTACCGGGTCGTGGCTCCAACCGGTACTAAAGGGGGGCCTTTAGTACCGGTTGGAGCCATGACCCGGTACTAAAGGGGGTGCGGTTCCCGCCGCTTCGCCTGGCCAAAACAGACCTTTAGTACCGGTTGTAGCCACCAACCGGTACTAAAGGTGGGTTCTATATAAGAAAACACTTCAAAAACAATCAGTTTCTCATCTCTCCCTCTGCTTGTTTCTCATCTGCCCCTCGTCGCCGCTCCTCGTCGCCGCCCCCGTCGCCGCCCCCGTCGCCGTCCCCGTCGCCGTC
>NC_041382.1:697371227-697469525 GCF_002162155.2 Triticum dicoccoides | reverse complement strand
CCCGCCCCGCCGCTGCACCCCGCCCCATCCTCCCGTCGTCCCCACCTGGCCCATCCCCGTCCTCCCGTCGTCCCTGCCTGGCCCGTCCCCATCACCGTCGTCGCCGCCCCGTCCCCATCCCCGTCGTCACCGCCCGTCTCCGTCCCCGTCGCTGCCCCCGTCGCCGCGCCTCGCCGGTGAGCTCATGCCCCGGCCGCCATGTCCACACACACATACACACACATTGTTATAGAAATGTTAGCAATTTTTCTATTTTTTAGTTATAGAAATATTAGAAATGTTAGTTATATAGAAATGTTATAAATTTTTTTGCTTTTAGTTATAGAAATGTTAGTTTTAGATATGGTCAATGTTTTTTTAGTTTATTATGTCTTTAGTTATAAAATTTAGAATTTGCATATATGAAATCACAATCCATCATTTAAAAATGTTACTTTACTTTTGCGGCATATAGTATTTGTTGTCGACGATGCCCGGCCCGCATCCTCGCCGTCGACCAGTTCGCGACGACGTCCTGCTTCAGAGGACCCATGTCCGAGACTGGGCTCCACCTGGCTGGCACTGGGAGGTGCTACCTTCAGGGGCGCGACGCTTGGTGAGGAACCCGGCCCCGGGTCCCGTCATCGACCCTGATCTCCTTTGGTGGCATTCGCGTGGGCCACTTTCGGTGCGGAGGGAGCTGGCCCCGCCGGAGGTGGTACGTCGCCGTGTCAGGGAGGAGGACAAGCATGTCCATCGCTACATGGCTGCTATGGATGTCAGGTTCTCCAATACCTGGCAGGTTCTTCGGGAGATCACCCGAGCTATGATCCAGTGATGGTTCCTTCACTTTGGTTGTCCACTGCCCGCGCCTCAGGAACCGCGAGTGGCCTAGATTACTCTCTAGTATTCGATCTTTATTAGCTAGCTAGCTAGCTAGTGATGTATTCGATATATAATATTCGAGATGATTTATTCAAGATTATATATATTATTCGAGACGATGTATTCGAGATTATATCTATTATTCGAGATGACATATTCGAGATTATATTCAATGATGCTTATTATGTACTATGATTGATTCGGTTTTTCCTTATTAATTGATTGCATCCATGCATTGTAATTTGAATATATTTCTTTTGGATTAGTTAAATAGAAGCTATGACGGACAATACCGGCAGAGAGGGAGAAGAGGCCCTGTTCAATATCATACGCAATCCTCGCGGGCCAGATGATGATCAGAATGATGAAGATTATGACGGCTCCGAATATCTAAACAACACCGGGGAGGGTGATATGATATTCGATCGCGACGACCGAATTGATGAAGTCATGAACTATGAACATGACGAAGAAAATGTTGATCTTGAAACAACAAAGACCGGCAAGGTATATTTATATAAGCAGGCATATGGTGATCATCACATGTTTTAAATGACTTGAAGATATATATTAACGAATCGATCTTTCTTCTTTCAGCCATCCGGATCGAGCAATTCTTCAGGCAGCAGGACAGTACGAGGCCCGAACAAAAAGTTGAAGGAGGGCGTAAAGTACAATATCTAGGCCATCAAACCTAATGGCGAACCATTAGCGCCTAAGAAGATTGCGGACAAGTTCATTCATCAGTGTGGAGTTCTTGTGAAGGACCAACTCCCGATCTCCCTTCAAGAATGGAGAGAGCCAGCAAAGCCACGTCCAGATCTTACTTTTGTCGACGACAGACAAAAACTTCTGCTTTGGGAAACTCTCATGGAAAATTTCACCCTACCAGATCATTTCACAGATGTAGATGTGGAGAAAGTCAAGGACGCTGCTCTTAGGAAGATGGCGGTTGCATTCAACAACCACAAGAATCGTGTATGGGACCAATACATCAAGGGAGGAAAGAAGACTCCAGTATTCAAGGAAACACTAGAGAAGCAAAGTGCTCTTTGGGACGATTTCGTGAAATTCAAGGAATCAGAATTATCTAAGGAACAGACGAGAATAAACAAGGCCAATCCCGCAAAAAAGGAAAAGTTCCATAAGCTGGGGCCAGGTGGCTACGTGGTGGCAATGCCTAAATGGGATAAGTCTGAGAAAGAGATGGAGGATGCAGGTGTCACTCCAGTTACATTGTGCTGGCCCCCCAGGTGCAGGACTTGGTTCTATGTGCATGGGGGGGGGGAGTTGGACCCGAAGACAGTCTTAGTTTCGAAGAAGGCATGTCTGAACAGAGCCGAAGATAAGATACTTGTTGCAATAGAAGAGGCTCGATCGGGGGTGTTCAAGCCCAACAAAGAGAACGACGAGCTTACGCGTGCCCTAGAAAATCCTGAACACCCAGGAAGAACACGAGGCTAGGGCGTTATTCCGTGGTATGAGGGGTTTTTGGACTGGAATGCCGACTACAGAAAACGTGCGAGAAGGAAGATTGTGGAGGAGAAGAAGAGGAAGATGGAGGAGGAGCAGAGGAAGCAGGACTATGAACGCCTTCAAGGCCTAGAATCAGCGCACGCGGACTTGGCAGTCAAATTCCAGCGGCAGCAGGAGCAGATCGACTCACTTAGCCAGCAAAGTGGGTCTCAACAGCTAGCGTATGATCCAGCATTGGATAGCACCGTCCCATCCATGCCGAGAAGCAGCGTGGGTTCCGCCCCAGGTGACGCATTGCTGGATAGATACCCCGTGGATGACATCATGGAGAACACTAACTGCGAGCTACACTTCAAAATGAAGAACATATCCATGAAGGTGGCGGACGCCTTAGCTTTTACAAATCCCCCCGAGGCAACCTTCCATTGCAACCTGATTCTAGCGGGCTATGCTCGTGTCTTGGTTGATGAGGTGGTGGACCAATATTCGTGGCTAGAGCTTGACATTCCTAGAGGTGACGAGGAGCACACACTGGGAGAGGCCAACCATCGTATCATCCTATGGAGAAAGGATTGCATCATCTTTCAAAGGCAACCGACACCGCGTCAGGCGACTCCTCGTCGAAGTCCGCCACCGAGTCAGCAGACTCCCGCTCCTCCAAGCCCATCAACACGTCAGGACACTCCTCCTCCAAGTCCGGCAAAGCGTCAGGCCACTCCTCCTCCAAGTCCAGCACAACTTCAGGCCACTCCTCCTCCTCCACGTCCGGCAAAGCGTTAGTCCACTCCTCCTCCAAGTCCGGCATAGCTTCAGGCCACTCCTCCTCCTCCAACTCAGCCACGTCAGCCATCTCCGCCGCCTCAGCAATCACGGAAGAGAGCCGCCGGAACTATGGTGCGTAGCGATACAAGTCGAGGTAGTACAGGAGTTACAGGCGGAGGCAAGCGATTTCAATATGGTCCAAGCCTCGCGCCTCTTCCGCAGAGGCCTTACGACAAGTCTGAGGAGGAAAACATAGCCATAGGGAAGGCCCATGTGGAAGCCCATTTTGCACCGAAACCGCCACCGCCGCCAAGGGAGAAAGTGCCTGAGGAAAAGATTGACCACTTCATTCGTATGGCTAGAGCACCAGCTCCGAAGCCTATTGACACAGACTATGAGCGCCACCTCAGGAAGTTAAATCGGGCACATCTACAGAATGAGGCAAGCTCGAGCTCGAGCAAATCAGCTGGCAAAAGGAGCGGTAAAACCGTTCCCCAGCTGGGAGAACAGGCGGCGCAATCAATCCCCCCGCTTGTTGTGCCAACAACACATGAGAGTATGCGCGCCCAATATTATTGTGGGCAAACCGTTAAGGTTCCCGAGCTGGGAGATATTGAGCAGGCTGAAAGGCTCATGATCACTGTTGTAAAACTCCTCGATATCGAGCCCATGCCTCTGCTTAGAGTGGAGGAAATAAAACGGAAATATGTCCGGGGCCAACCTTTGGTCGAGCTAGACGAGGTCAAGAAGCTCCCAACGAGAATGTATGAATTGTATCAATGGTGCATGAACATTACCAAGATTTCCAATCGAGAGTCCCTCATGGTGAATGTCAAGAAGGATCATTACTTCCATGAGAAAGTTGTGTTCGTTGAGTATTCAGAACTATTTCTGTTATACAATCAAGACGCACTCGACAAATCTATCGTCAGTTGCTATTGTCTATAAGTGATTTCTTTCTGTAATTTAAGTCTCAAGCTATCTATAGTGATCATTTTGATCAACGATTACCTATAATTATCCTCACTATATTCTTTTCCGTGGTATTATGTAGGATGAAGATGTATGAAATGAAAAAAGGTGCACGCTATGGCATTGGGTTCATTGACCCAAATACCATTAATGAATACACATGGAAATTAGATACATATTATCAAGCAAGTGTAGAGGAAAGCATGCTAGAGTTCTTCAAGCGCCTCAAATACAATGAAGATATGCTACTTCCTTACAACTTCATGTGAGTCACATTGTCTTGTACTACAAATTCTGTTTTTGCTTACTAGCTAGCTACATGTTTTTGCTTACATATATATGCCCACTTAATTAAGACATGCAAACATGTGTGCATGCAGTTTTCACTGGATCTTGTTAATCATTAAATTTGATGAAGGAACAGTTGAAGTACTGGACTCACTACTTAAGAAACAAAGTGACTACACCATCGTGAAGGGGATAGTAAAGAGGTAATTTCAATCATTATTAACTATATCTCGGCCTATTTAATTAGTTCATCATTTCCTGATAACAACTATTTAATAACCCCTTTATTCATTTTCTTTGTTGGCGGGCAAGGCTTGGGCAAAGTTCATCAGCGTCACTCAAGGCCAATGGAAACGAAACCTGAAATGGTATCGACCCAAGGTAAGTAATTTAGTACTAATAGCTAGCTAGCTGCCATCTCTTTAATTATCATCCTTGATTAATTATTATCTGATCAAATTCCATTCTCATAAAGGCCTGAAGCAGGCACCGGGGAATAATCTGTGTGGATACTATGCTTGCGAGAACATTCGCATGATGGCGTCCAAAAGGAGCAGATCTCAAAGACAGGACTGGGTATGTTTGTCATAACACTATTCACAATTTTTACACCATTATCGATATCTAGTCACACCACTAATACACATGCATATTGATCTCCTTCTTAACAGTTCAGAGAGGTGCGGGACAAGCTCCTACCAACAGAGCGCATACAAGCAATTCAAGAGGAAATAGAGGGATTTTTGCTCGACCAGGTCATAGATACGAACGGACAATACTATTACCCGCTACCGCCCCCATGAACCACTTCCAATTGTCATCATGTTCCGAAGGCACCAATTAGGCTAATGCCACTGGCTCTGAAGGCACCAATTAGGAGGAATTGTATATAGCGAGCTAATTGTATATATATATTTATACATGTGTGTATGTGTGAATTAATGGTGGTTGTGAGACATTCGATGATATATATATATATATATATACATATATGATCGATTCTACTCGAAATTCTATTTATATATATGCATAACGTGTACAATATGTCGTATCGTAAAATACCAGCAAACGAAAAAGAATTAAATGGAAAACACAAAATTAAATGAAAAAGAAATCATAAACCCAAACCCCCCAACCTTTTAATACCGGTTGGTGTCACCAACCGGTACTAAAGGGCTCCCTGCCCCCGGAGCTGGCTCGTGCCACGTGGTTGCCCTTTAGCACCGGTTCGTGCGGAACCGGTCCTAAAGGGGGGAACCTTTAGTCCCCACACTTTAGTGCCGGTACGGAACCGACACTAACGGGCCTTATGAACCGGTGCTATAGCCCGGTTCTGCACTAGTGAAAGAAAGGTTTGTTGAAATCCTTTTTGGCATGCCAAGCAATTTCTACCATGTCATCTCAATCCTTCCAAACAATTTGCAGATAAATCTACACATGAACACTGAAATTGCACTGAAAAAGGTGGTTTCTGTCCTCAAGAGTCCCGGTTAGACAGAGTACACATTTAGGCCCATCATTAATCTTCAAATGCCTTTGTTGGATCATGTCCTTGGTGTTAACCCTGTCCATTATGACTAGCCAGGTAAACATTTTGATCGACATGGTACAACAGCTCTTCCAGACCCACCCCAGAATGGGATTTGCTACCATTGGCTGATAAGCAAAGTCATAAAACTTCTTTGCAGTATATTCAGACTTTTTACCATGCCTCCACCCCCAAGAATCATGGCAGTCACTTTCCAATTGGAAAGATCCCATCAAGGATGAGAGCTGTTGTAGATCTTGGAAGGCTTGCTCAGATAGAGGAAAATAAAATAGCTCTTGGAAATTATTAGCCTGAAAGACTTACCTGACTGGGAGGTTTTTGTGGAGGCAGAAGGAATAAAGCCTAGGAAAACTATCATGAAGAGGAATGCAATTGTTCCCAATTTGCCAACAATCATACCAGAAGAGTACTGTATCTCCATTGTGAACATCAAAAGAAGTAACTGCTCTGAATTTATCCATTAATTTGCAGACATCTCTCCACCAAAAGGATCCACACAGTGTAGTATTATGGGGGACCCTTTGGAAATAGTAAAAATACCAAACCAAATGAACCCATGGCACATCCATCCTATTATAGAATTTATTGAGATGCTTAAGAAGAAGAGCTTCATTTTGCAAACCAAGGTTTATGATTCCAAGACCACCCTTGGACTTGGGTCTGCAAACAAGTGGCCATGCAGCCATGGAGTGGCCCCTCTCCTGACCAATTTTCATCCATAAACACTGCCTCTGAATCCTTTCCAACTGCTTCAGAATTCCCTGAGGAATTGACAAACTGCAAAGGAAGAAGATAGACAAGGAGGAAATGACAGAGTTCACCAATTGTAATCTGCTCCCTTGAGGCAAAAACCAAGAACTAGCTGTCAGTCTTCTTTCCATGCAGTCCACCAGGGGAAGAAGGTCAACAATTTTGGGTCTGGTAGTCCCCACTGGCAGGCCCAAATACGTGGAAGGCATTGTGCCTAAATTGTAGCCAAAAAGCAGCTAGATCTGTAGCATCAGGATCATTCACATTACCCGTTACAAATTACATTATCACAAAACTATCTGTTACTGATAATTTCAGTGCTTGCAGAGAATACCTTACTGAAAACTACTTATCATTTCCTTCTGCTCCTCATTGGGTTCGACACTCTTACTTATCTAAAGGACTATGATAGATCCCTACACTTGTGGGTCATCAGCAACCACACGCATAGAGCAGTTGAACAGGCAGGAAATGGTCGCCTACCAGCCGGCCGACAGTTGTGTCACTGCTTAGAGAGCGGCCGTGTGCTACCACCTCCGTCTAGTCTATAGTCTCCTTTATATTCTATGCCATACTTTGCCCTCAAATTTAACCAATAAAATGTTAATGCATGTTTTAAAAATTATATAATTGGAAACTATGTTCTAATACAAATCCAACTATATAATCTTTGGCGACATGCATTCGTATTTTATTAGTTAAATCATACTTATAAACCAGGACGGTGGTATAGTGGGTAATTAAATCGCAAACATTTTTTTATTAACCATATGTGTACGTGGCCTTTCATCCTCCTCTCGCTCGTCTTGTCACCCTGCTGCCGCAGACGGCTTACAGCGCAAGCTTGTGCAGCGCGCGGGGGCGTTCTTTTGGCCAAATGTGGCGCTAATGAATCTCGTTGAGCCCGTTCCCTCGCAACCTCGCAGGTTCCCGCGCAAGCTTCCCGCCCGACTCGGTGAAATCCCCCAAAACCCCAATGCTTTTCGGCCTGCTATAAAACCCCTCACGACCGACGAGTCCTGCGTCGCATTGCCCCTCCCTCCCTGTAGCTTATCTTGTTTGCTTCTCCCACAATCGCCAATGGCACCGGTTCATCATCGTCGCTTAGCCACTCCGCCGTCATCAGAGGAGAGCTCTAGCTGGGAGGCTACACCACACCGGCGGCGTAGTCCCCGATGTAGTGTAGTGCGCATGGCATCCCTGTTGGGTGTGCGCAGAACACCCACCACACGCTCCACCGCCAGTGCCCGTCGGCAGCTGTTGCCGGCCGCCGTTGCCGCCACACCACCGTGGAAAGCCAGGGACATCGCGCGCTCCGCCGCCGCGGCCCGAAGGCGGGAGGTGGCCGTCTTGGCCTCCACCCCACTGTCGACAACTATGGCCATCATCCTTTCCGCCACCGCGGCCCGAAGGCGGGAGGTGGCCGTCTTGGCCTCCACCCCCCTGTCGGCAACTATGGCCATCACCCGCTCCGCCACCGCGGCCCAAAGGCGGGAGGTGGTGATTATGGCCGCTGCTACATCTTGAGCTTGTGTTGGTTTTCTCCGAAGAGGAAGGGATGATGCAGCAGAGTAGCGTAAGTATTTCCCTCAGTTTTTGAGAACCAAGGTATCAATCCAGTAGGAGCCCACGCTCAAGTCCCTCGTACATGCACAAAGCGATAGCTACTCGCAACCAACGCGATTAGGGGTTGTCAAGCCCTTCACGGTCCCTTACGAGAGTGAGATCTGATAGATATAATATTTTTGGTATTTTTGATATAAAGATGCAAAGTAAAAAGTAAAGGCAAAGTAAAAAAGCAAAACAATATTAAAGTGATGGAGATTGATATGATGAGAATAGACCCGGGGGCCATATGTTTCACTAGTGGCTTCTCTCAAGAGCATAAGTATTCTACGGTGGGTGAACAAATTACTGTTGAGCAATTGATAGAATTGACCATAATTATGAGAATATCTAGGCATGATCATGTATATAGGCATCACGTCCGTGACAAGTAGATCGAAACGATTCTGCATATACTACTATTACTCCACTCATCGACCGCTATCCAGCATGCATCTAGAGTATTAAGTTAAAAACAGAGTAACGCCTTAAGCAAGATGACATGATGTAGAGAGATAAATTCATGCAATATGAAATAAACCCCATCTTGTTATCCTTGATGGCAACGATACAATATATGCCTTGCTGCCCCTTCTGTCACTGGGAAAGGACACCGCAAGATAGAACCCAAAGCTAAGCACTTCTCCCATGGCAAGAACTACCAATCTAGTTGGCCAAACCAAACGGGTGTTCTAACGAAAATCCTGCTCGGCACATTTTCATTTGTCTTCCTAGGGAAGCTGTTGGTTTGCATACGGGTGTTCTAACGAAAATGTTTGCGATGATTGTTTTATATTTAAAAAGAAAATTAAACTGTGGCTTGGGCACCATTGATGTAGAGGAGGCGAGCATGGCGGGCGGCGATGGAAGTCAAAGGGCTCGCTTCCCAGTGAGCCTGCATAGCATATACCTCGCAAGCTTCCCAGTGAGCCTGCACATTCGAGGACAACTTGCACGCCTCTCGGTTAGCCTGCGCACAGGACGGCGCTCGCACCCAAGGACCTAAGCATGGTGCCCTGGTGTTTGAAATTCATTCCCATTTCTTCCATGGGACCTAAGCATGCACCCAAGGACACATATTTTATTTTTCAACCAATTTATATGCACTGGAGCATGTGCATTGAAAGTGCGTTATATCGACTAGAGGGGGTGAATAGGCGATTTTTATGAATTCTTCACTAAGGAATTTGCAGGTGTGGAAATTCCTTAGCGAAGAACTACTAGCAGCGGAATAAGTAAACATAACAGAACACAAGCATAGTCATCATGATGAAATGAAGACAGGCACAGAGTACAGGAAGCGTAAGCACAGGATAACACATGATGAAGACAAACAGAGTAAAGAAATTGAACTAAGGAAATTGAGAAAAACTTTAGTCAAAGTCTTCAGCACAGATATGAACGAGTACACAACACAGTGATGAGGAAATGAAATGTAAGCTTGGTGAAGACAATGATTTGGTAGACCAGTTCCAACTGCTGTCTCAGTTGTACGTCTGGTTAGGGCGGCTAGGTATTTAAACCTGAGGACACACAGTCCCGGACACCCAGTCCTGAACACACAACTCAGGACACTTAGTCCTCACCGTATTCCCCTTGAGCTAAGGTCACACAGACCTCGCCCAATCACTCGTGGTAAGTCTTCAGGTGACTTTCGAACCTTCGCAAACTTGGTCACTCGGCGTTCCACAATTCCTCTTGGATGCTCTATACCATGACGCCTAACCGTCTGGAAGAAGCACAGTTTTCAAAGGTAACAAGTGTCGGATCTACGCATGATCAATCTCTTCAGTGATGCTCAATCACTTGGGGTTTGTGGGTGTTTGGGTTTGGGTTTTCCTCACTTGATGATTTTCGCTCAAAATCCTCGGGGGATGGGTTGCTCTCAAATGACAAGTGTCAGTTTCTCTCGGAGCAGCCAACCAGCTAGTGGTTGTAGGGGGCGGCTATTTATAGCCTAGGTAGCAGCCCGACATGATAAGACATAAATGCCCTTCAATGATATGACCGTTAGGTGGATAAGATATTTTGGGACAGCTGGCGCATAGCACAGCAACGGTCGGAAATTTGAGTGGCGAAATCCTCAGGGCTATCATGTTCCTCACTGTGTAGGCAATCCGCACTGGCGAATTTCTAACTCCTTAGTCAGAACAAATTCCTCAGAGACCAGAAGAACTTCGTCTCTGTCACTGAAGAATATGACTAGACTGTATGAGATTTCCAATGGCTTCACTCAAAGGGATTGGTAGGTGTAGGATTTTGAGTTGAGCATCACATGGAAATTTTTCCTTAGTATTTCCTCGACCTCCTTTAACAGTACGGTGTTTCCTATGACTCAAGAAAGAGAAAATGAAACTAAGAAAACAAAAGTCTTCACGCTTCATGTTCCTCGAATGAATACCAAGTCTTCAAGGTCACACCAATTTCTTCACTTTCAAAGTCTTCAGAAAGTCTTCAGAAATCCAAAGTCTTCAGTCGAAGAACTTCATTTTTAGGGGTCGACTTTCTCTGTAAATATTAAACTCCCCATAGACTTATAGACCTGTGTACACTCACAAACGCATTAGTCCCTTAACCTATAAGTCTTCAATCCACCAAAATCACTAAGGGGCACTAGATGCACTTACAATCTCCCCCTTTTTGGTGACTGATGAAAATATAGGTTAAGTTTTCAATGGGGATAAACATGTGAAGTGTAAATACTGGTATTGAGGAATTTGATTGCAAGATATAGAAGAACTCCCCCTAAATATGTGCATGGTGAGGTATTTGCTTTTGAAGCTATGCACACTTGAATAGTAGAATCATGGAGATCTCCCCCTATATCTTGTAATTCATACACGTATTTGACATATCACAATGAAGAATTTGAAATGCATGATGAAATATGGTGACTGATGTAATTCAGCATGCGTGCATTAGCATGTATGAGGAATAAGCATGCAGAAAAACATATCAAAAGTATCAGAGCACCATCGGGTTTAAGTTTACAACTCGATCCAATAAAGTCTCAGAAGAACGAGACTTGTAACTTAACAAAAAAAACGCCCATATAGAAAGACCCGCTTGAAGACTAACTCAAAATTCTCCCCGTTTGTCATCAAATGACCAAAAGGATCGAATATGAGGACTAACGCCCCTAAAGAATATCAAGTTGATGAAGGAGCGCCAGCGTTGTTGGGGTCCTTTGTTGTGGAAGGGCCTGCCGCAGTGTCATCCAAGTCTTCATTCTCATCGGTGTCGTGCGATGAAGAATATGAGCTGGCCACCAAAGAAGGAACCTTGACCTTCTTGAATTTCTTCGGTGGAGGTGCAGAACAGTCAAAATCTTCCTTGAGACCCATTTTCATGAGATCTTCTTCACCATACAGATGTGATAGAATGGCCCAGGTGCGACCGAAAACTTCATGGAGGTAGTAATGGTTTTTCTTCACTGCATTGTGCGTAGCATTCATGTTGCGAAGAAATGAACCAAACTAACACTTAACCCATTTATGATTTCGATCCACCTTCTGGTGAAGACTAAGCAGAAGCTCACGACTAGTCATCACACGAGGAGTAGTGGCTTGAGGAGTAGACTTGGGTGCATTGGCAGAGTCATGTGTGGCAGAGTCATCATCGATGGAATAAAATGCAACTTTGCGAAACTGTCCATCCAATGGACGAATGCCTTCATCTATAACAGCTGGTGCCTTGCCCTTTTCATCAACTGAGGAATAGGTCCGCTTGAGGACTTCAATCGGGGGCAAGTAGCTGAGGTGATTCTGAAAATCAGCTTTGTAGTTGAGTGAAGACCTTGTCCTGAGGAATCTCATAATCCAAGGTGCATAAGGCTTCAGCTCAAACGGAGAAAGTGCAACATTTGCCAGAGTCCTCATGAAGAAATCATGATAATTGATAGGAATGCCATGAACGATATTGAATACCAAATTCTTCATGATGCCAACAATTTCCTCATCAGATGAGTTGTGGCCTTTGGTGGGACTCATTGTCCTCGTTAGGATGCGATAGACAGTTCTGGGCACATATAGTAATTCCTTCACGAGGAATTTGGTTCGTGGGGCCTGACCTGGCTTCAAAGGTTTCATTAGAACTTGCATGTAGTGATTTGTAAGCTTAGGTTCACTGTAAATGCAATGAGCTTCTTCAAGGGGAGGACTGAGTGGTAAGGCATGAAGCAATTCAATAGCTGGTGCTGTGTAGTGAGTGTTCTCAGACATCCTGTCCAGCACCCATGAATTCACATCTTCAGAATCTCCTGTGATGTGCAGCGTCACATAAAATTGAAGAATCGATTCTTCATTCCAATCGCAGATGTCAGAGCAGAAATTTAATAGTCCAGCATCATGAAGAACACTAAGGACTGGCATGAAGCACGACAGAGATTCCATATCCACGTGAGGAATGTGCTCATGGTAGAAGATTTTGTTTTTGTTGAACAGCACTGAGGAATAGTAATTGGCTTGGCTGGCTGTCTAGAAACGCCTCTTCCTAATGCGAGCAGAGTCATAAGGGTTGTAGTCTGCGAAGAATACATGCTCGCTGAAGAAATCATCAGCCTTGAATTTTTGCTTCCTGGAGAATGGATCCTTTGCCTTGGGTAGAGGAGTGTCAGTGAGTTGCATCACGACCTCAGGAATCTCAATCACAGGTTCTTCAGGCTAAGGAATTTTTGGCTCCTCTTCAGTGGTAGTCTGCATCTTCAGATGTTCAGCAGCAGCAGTTTCTTCAGCACTAGTGGCTGGAATTTCTTCACGTACAGATGAAGTGGGGTGAGTTTCTTCAGAGCCCATTTGAACAGTTTGTGCAGGGGACTAAGGTATTTGCTGCAATGGTGTGAACATTGGAGAGTTTGGATGCTGACTATCCCAAAATTCATCACTCGTCACTGGTGTGGAGCAGCCCATGTCCACATCTTCATCTTCCATTTCTTTAACGCCAGCCTCTTCAGCAGTGAACTGAGGCAGAGGCGAGGAAATGACAGGTGTTGAAGGGATCTCATTCACTTCAATTTCTTCATCCAATTGCTTTGACGAAACAGCAGAAGGAGTTCTTCATCAGATCCGCTAGGGATCACATATTCTTCATCAAAAGGAAAAAGGTCCTTTGATGGCATGGTAGAGAGAGGAACATCATCAATGGGATTTTCAAACAAGTTGGTCAAAGGCTTCATCTTCTTCGGAGCTGAAGAATCTGAAGTAGCTGATGCTTTCCTTTTCTTCACTGTTGCACGCTCTGCAGCCTTGGTTTTCTTCACATCTAATGCAAATGGAAGGATCAGAGTTGGTGTTGGCGCAGGAGGAGCAGAGGAATCTGGTTGATTTTCTTCAGGCACAACTGATGGAGTTGCCCTGATTTCTTCATATTCTTTAGGCGCACCACTAGTGGATGCCCTGGCAATTTCTTCAGCGGCTGGTATGCAGTCATCAGCCCTGGAACTCATATTTTCTTCAGCAGCCTGATTTTCATCAGCGGTGCTGGCATGTTCTTCAGTCGGCTGAGCAGATGTTTCAGCCTGAGGAACTTCCTGTTGCGTTGGGGCTGCAACATTTGAGGTGAAGTTATCCGCAAGTTTCACAAAACGCACCTTGGCTCCAAGCCAGTCAGCGCGGTATGCGTCAAATTCATCACTGAGTTTCTTGATCTCAGCTTGAACAGCGACAAGTTCTTTAGTTGTCATAGAGACAATGTTTTTCTTCAGATAACACTCCTTCTTGTACTGCGCTTTCTTGATCTGCCTGGCCTTCTCATATTTCCGTTTTTCTTCTTGTATGAAGTGGGTCAGCATGTGACTTTGGCCAGGGGTCAGCTTGAAGTCAAGCATGGGAGTGTTGGGGTTCTTGTGCCAAACATCAATGTATTCGAGGATCAACTTTGGATCCAAAAGTAGTGGCACATCTGTTCCCTTGGCTCTAGCTGCCCTGACTTGCCTATCTCTGATGATTTCAGCAAGTTCATGATCATCAGCTTCGTCTTCTTTAGACGGCACTTGGAAGGCAACCTACTTCTTCTGAGGACTAGGGCGAGGTCCTCGTCCAGCAGTGGCCTTTGTCAGTAGAGAGGGTCCCGTTGAAGAATTTGGTGCAGCTGAGGAACTAGCTGAAGCTCCTGAGGCAATTGAGACACCTGTGGTCCTTTGACATGTGGCGAGATGCACAGGTGTAGAGGACTTTGTCGGAGCAGCTGAGGACTTGTGAGGAGCTGCTGAGGACTCTTGAGGAGCTGAGGATTTGGGAGGAGCAGGAGGAGCATGAGGAATTGGCCTTGAGGGCTTTGAAGATTCTGACTGTGAGGGCATTGCTGAGGAACTTGGCTTGTGCAGAGGAACCCCAAGGGCACAGAAGGCGGAGCACTTGGCTTGTGCGCAGGCTTCTTTGACATGGCCTTCTTAGGCTTGACATAGGCCTCAGCGGCAGCAACAGCAGCAGAGTCTTCGTTGAATTTCCTCACAGCTTCTTTGGCTTGTCTAGCCAACTTGGCCTGGCGCTTGGCCCATTCATCAGGATAATCCTCACCACGCTTGAGGCTGGTGGGATCAGCTATTTGGCCAGGTGTCAATGGAGGTCTTGGGCATGGAGGATTGAGTGCGAATTTCTTCATGTAATTGGGAGTGACATATCTGTACTCCCACCACTCTCTAGCCCATCTCCTCTCTATCCTCTGTATGCGCACCTTGCGCTGATTTTTGTCCTCTTTTCCAAACTTGGCCTCATCAGGAGTGCAGTAATCTTTGTATATGTCATCAGGGATTTCAAACACTATGTTGACCTCAGCCCTCTTTCCTCCTTTCTGTGGCTTCTTACCGTCAGCCATTTTCTTCAGTTGAGGAATTTGAACAATTGAATTCTCTGAAGAAGTATGCATCTTTTCTTCGAGGAACGCTGCAAATGAGTTAAGTTGATGAGATCCTAGAGATTCAGCAGCTGACATGAGTACTTGTGAACAGAGTATAGTTGCGAGGAATTTGGAGAGGTCATATGTGTTCTGAGAAGGTTTTATAAAGAACAAGTTTGAGGATGACGAGATAAGTCTTGAAGAATTTCACTAAGCGTTCTTAGTCCTAGGTTCCAAAGTTGTACAGATCAGAAATCCGCACAATTGAGGAATCTTGAAGATAAATTCGCAGCTTAGAGAAATGTATCAAGAGCAAATGATATGAGAGGTGTTTTAGTGTGTGAAGATATGAAGAAAAACACCTTTGAAGATTTTGTAGAGAATCATTCGAATCAACGAGGGCAGTAAAAGTAACCTTTAATTACTCTGAACGAAGAACACAACGAACTGGAGTGAGGAGATGTGAAGCTCGTCAGTGCAGATCTTCCACGCCCTAACTTGGCGGAGGAAGACAGCTACGGCGGCGGCGGAGTGAAGATTTCCGCGGCCGGCGGGAGTATGACAGTGACGAGGTCGAGGAAGTGAAGCTCTTCCTCACCGGCGACGATTAAGTAGCGGCGGCGCTAGGGTTTGAGAAGCTCGAGCTAGAGAGAGATCGAGCAGAGTAAAAGAAGTGAGGAAGGGGAGAGGGGTATTTATAGCCATGGTGAAAACTGTTCGCCCGAAGAATTTGGAAGAACATGCCCCTGACCCTTCTCATTCCCATGACATGTGTCACCCACGTACTGAGAAGTGGAGATTGTGTTAGATTGTGGGTGAGTGGATAAGTATGTCGTGGGATGCGGAACGGTTTGAGCGGCAACGCCAAAAAATTGGATAAGATAAGTTAAAAGTTCCGTTCGCAATTTCTTCAGCTGACAAGGACACAGTGAAGATTTTGAGCGAGTTTCAAATAGAATGCACATGAAGAATTTGTGAACAGATTGGGTTGAGTATAGCATAGAGGGGGAAGGGTCCGATGACATTCACTTAGCAGAAACATCAATTTGAAGAAGTAGCCATAAGTGAATGCTGTAGAGGACATAAACTCGGAAACAGTGAAGACAATGCAAGGTTGAAGAATTCGAACAACTAAGGAATTTCAACTTTTCGTGGTGGTGTGACCCACCGTATAAGAATGATGATTTCAGACACCGCGTACAATTATCGTAGGGTTCTGAGAATCAAATTCTTCGTTAATTTCTTCACACTTAGAGTGTTATTCTTCATTTATTAAAGAAAAATGTTTCTTCATGTGTTGCACATCTAAGTCATAAATTTTGCATAAGTGTTAGGATGAGTGTCCTTTTCAAAGAACATTCGAAGATTCTAGGATATTTAGCTCACACCGCAACTTGCTAAATCTCTTCTCATCCAAGGGCTTTGTGAAGATATCGACTAGCTATTCTTCAGTCTTCACATGCTCAATAGAAATGTCGCCCTTCAACACATGATCACGAAGAAAATGATGGCGAATCTGAATGTGCTTAGTCTTCGAGTGCTGAACTGGGTTGTGAGCAATCTTGATGGCACTCTCATTGTCATAGAAGAGAGGCACATTCTTCATGTTGACATCGTAGTTCTTGAGAGTTTGCTTCATCCATAGCAATTGAGCACAGCAAGAACTAGCGGCAATATATTCAGCTTCAGCAGTAGATAGTGATACGCAGTTCTGTTTCTTCGAGGACCAACAGAGCAAAGATCGTCCGAGGAAATGACATGTACCAGATGTTGACTTGCGGTCCACATGATCACTAGCATAGTCAAAGTCAGAATCCAATGAGATCAAAAGCCGAGCCCTTGGGGTACCATAATCCAAGTGTTGGTGTGTGAGCTAGATATCGAAGAATATGCTTCACAGCCTTATGGTGTGATTCCTTCGGTGTAGCTTGAAATCGGGCACACATGCAAACACTAAGCATTATATCTGGCCTAGATGCACATAAGTACAATAAAGAGACAATCATGGAGCGGTATACCTTATGATTGAAGTCAATACCATTTTCATCAGTGCACAGATGGCCATTTGTGGGCATAGGAATTTTGACGCCTTTGCAATCTTGCATGCCGAATTTCCTCAGTACATACTTGAGGTATTTCTCCTGAGATATGAATATGCCATTGCGTTGTTGACGAATTTGAAGACCTAAGAAGAATTTTAATTCTCCCATCATAGACATTTGATATTCTTCACTCATCATGTAGGCAAATTCATCACTATAACGTTGGTCAGTACAACCAAAGATAATATCATCAACATATACTTGGCACACAAACAATTCACCATCATAAGATTTAGTGAAAAGAGTAGGGTCGAGTGAACCGGGTTTGAAGCCTTTCTTCATGAAGAATCCCTTCAAAGTATCATACCACGCCCGTGGGGCCTGCTT
The DNA here is from genome assembly GCF_002162155.2 of Triticum dicoccoides. Classification (NCBI taxonomy): domain Eukaryota; kingdom Viridiplantae; phylum Streptophyta; class Magnoliopsida; order Poales; family Poaceae; genus Triticum; species Triticum dicoccoides. The sequence goes on along the minus strand of NC_041382.1, from coordinate 697,451,996 downwards.
GAGGCCATAGAGGGCCTTGTTGAGTCTGAAGACTTTGTCAGGATTCTTTGGATCTTCAAAACCTGGGGGTTGAGCAACATATACTTCTTCCTCAAGCTTACCATTGAGTGATGCACTTTTCACATCCATTTGATATAAAGTGATATCATGATGGTTAGCATATGCAAGTAATATGCGAATAGCCTCAAGTCTAGCAACAGGTGCAAAAGTTTCATCGAAATCAATTCCTTCAACCTGTGTGTAGCCTTGAGCTACGAGTCGTGCCTTATTCCTCACCACAAGGCCATTTTCATCTTGCTTGTTGCGGTAGATCCACTTTGTGCCAATGATATTGTGCTTGCGAGGATCTGGACGTTTGACCAGTTCCCAGACATTGTTGAGCTCGAACTGATGTAATTCTTCTTGCATGGCCTGAATCCACTCAAGCCAGAAATGCTTCATCTACCTTAGTGGGCTCTGTGATAGAAACAAAAGCATAGGGCCCACAAAAGTTAGATAAATGTGAAGCTTTTGAGCGTGTGAGAGGACCTGGCGCTTTGATGTCATTGATGATCTTTTCAACTTGCACTTCTTTTGCAATGCGAGGATGAGATAGTTGTCATTGAGGAATTTGATCAGCATTCTCTTTAGCACCATTTTCTTCAGTATTTTCTTCAGGTGCATTAGCTCGAAGTTCTTCATGTTCTGGAATGAATTCTTCAGCAGATTCTTCAGTAGGAATGACATCCTCAGTAGCCTTGAACTTGATAGTTTCCTCTGGTATTGGTTCATCTATCATAGTAGGTAGGTTCTCTCTTTGTGAGCCATTAGTTTCATTGAACCGCACATCTATAGTTTCAACAACCTTGTGAAGAACGTCGTTGAAGACTCTGTAGGTGTGCGAGTCCTTTCCGTAACCAAGCATAAAACCTTCATGTGCTTTCGGTGCAAATTTTGAGTTGTGATGAGGATCTCTAATCCAACATTTAGCACCGAAGACTTTGAAATAACTTACATTGGGTTTCTTGTCAGTGAGGAGTTCATAGGCAGTCTTCTTGAAGAATTTGTGAAGATATACTCTGTTGATGATGTGGCACGCAGTATCAATTGCCTCAATCCAGAAACGACGAGGCGTTTTGTATTCATCAAGCATAGTGCGAACCATCTCAGCAAGAGTCTTGTTCTTGCGCTCCACGATGCCGTTCTACTGAGGAGTATAAGGAGCAGATAACTCATGAGTAATACCAAGTTCATCAAGATAGTCATCTAGACCAGAATTCTTGAACTCGGTTCCATTGTCACTTCTGATGTGCTTGATCTTCACACCAAAGTTGGTTGAAGCCCTCGAGGAAAATCGTTTGAAGACTTCCTGCACTTCATGTTTGTAAGTAACAATGTGTACCCATGTGTATCGAGAGTAATCATCAACAATAACAAAGCCATATTGAGATGCATCATTTGAAACAGCAGAATAATGATTAGGACTGAAGAGATCCATGTGAAGCAATTCAAATGGACGAGTAGTGGTCATGATAGTCTTCGTTAGATGCTTAGCCTTTGTCATCTTTCCAGCTTCACAGGCTCCACATAGGTGATCCTTGAGGAATTTAACATTCTCGATGCCAATGACATGCTTCTTCTTCGCAAGCGTGTGCAAATTCCTCATGCCTGCATGACCAAGTCGTCGATGCCAGAGCCAGCCTTCTGAAGCTTTTGCAAGTAGGCACACGGCTGGTTGTGGTCCTGTAGAGAAATCAACAATATACAGGTCTCCTCTCCTAAAGCCTTTAAAGACTTTGGAATTGTCAGCTTCCATAACCACAACACAACGGTACTTGCCAAAGACAACAACCAATTCGAGATCGCAAAGCATTGAGACAGACATGAGGTTGTATCCTAAGGACTCGACAAGCATGACTTTGTCCATGTGTCAATCCTTTATGATCGCAACCTTACCTAGACCCAATACCTGACTTTTGCCTTTGTCGGCAAAGATGATATGCTTCAGATGCGACGGAGATAATGGAGCATCCATCAATAGATTCTTGTCACCAGTCATGTGATTTGTACATCCACTATCGAGGACCCACTCAGTGGCTTTGGGTTGATCATCCTACAGATGAATTAGTGCAACTTACGAACACATATACTTCAGCAGTGAAGATTATGAAATCAATTCATCAGATCAATTTCATCAAGCAAAAGAACAGATAAATTAGTATCAGGACGTGAGAAATGAAAGTTCATTTCTTCATGATTAGCCTGCATCCTTTCAGGCATACTCAGGTCTCCAGCAGATTCTTCAGACGATTACGTATGTCTGGAGACCTGACCCTGCAGAAGAGATCAGTTCATTTTCTTCACCACCCACATCTGAAGGGGTGGCAAAGAGTTCATCACTCTGCGAGCTCCATACGACAAAGGTGGCATAGAAGCTAGTCCATTTCGTTTCACATAAGAGGAGTTAGGATAACCATATGAATAAGCAGAGAAATTCTTCGAGGACTAGAAGAATAATGCTCATATTCATAGCCCTTAGCTCTTCCTGTGAAACTGAGTTGTTAGCACGATGATATTCATATGAGGACTTGGATCCATATGAAGAATTTGCTCTGGGGTTCCTATTCTTCACAAGTGGTGTCCTGAGGACATTCACCTGAAGACTTTCAAGGCACCTTTTGGGAACCCAGATTTTTTTCATAGGGGAACCTTTCCTGCAGTTAGTGCCAACATATCTAGCAAATACTTCACCATTCTGATTTTTGAACAGATTATAGTTGGAGTCAAATGACTCATCATCAGAACGAGGAGATTCACATGCAAATCCAGATAAGTTAGATGGATGAACTGGAGGTCCCTTTGCAGCAACCCATGTTGTTTTGGGGTACTACTCAGGCTTCCAATATGTGCCATCAACATTGAGTTTCCTCTCAAAGGCAATACCCTCTTTCCTAGGGTTCCTGTTGAGGATTTGCTTTTTAAGCACATCATAAAGAGTCTGATGCCCTTTGAGGCTTTTGTACATGCCTGTCATGTACAATTCCTTCAGCCCTACATCATGAGTGATACTAGCGATGTCCTCAGATGAGGAATTAGTGATAGCAGAGGCATGTGAAGAATTTGAAACATTAGCAGCATTTGAACATTCAAGTGAAGAATTAGCAGATTCACGTTCAAAGCACTTCAAGCATGGAGGAACAAATTCTTCTTGAGAACCGCTGATTTGTTGAGCAAGTAATGAATCACGTTCCTTCTGAAGATCTTCATAACTCACTCTTAGCTTCTCAAGGTCTTGCTTTCTTTGAAGAAATTCATAAGAAAGCTTCTCATGATCAGATAAGAGAGGGTTATGATGACCCTGAAGGTTGTCAAACCTAGTCTGAAGTCTCTGAAGATTTTCAGTCAAGGCTTTAGTGCGATCCATTTCTTCACCCAACATATCATCACTTTTGTCTAGCATGTTTTGAATCTTTTCAAAAGCCCTTTGTTGTTTTACACCAATCTTAGCAAGTTTAGAATAGTTGGGCTTGAGGTTTTCATCAAATTCATTCTCTCTTGATTCAGAGGAGGTATATTTGAGTACCTTGGCACCCTTTGCCATGAAGCAATAGGTGGGAGCATAGTCATCATTGCCTTCATCAGCCTTGCTGGTGAGGTCATTTTCTTCAGTGTTGAAGATAGAATTGCTGACGAATGCGGTAGCGAGGGCTAGGCTTGCCACATTGGACTCAGACTCCTCAGATGCCTCCTCTTCCTCATTTTCCCCAGATTCAGCCTCAGAGTCCATCTCCTTGCCAATGAATGCCCGGGCCTTCTTGGAGCTGCTCTTCTTGTGAGATGAAGACTTTGAGGATTTTGATGATGAAGATTTTGTGGATCTCTTCTTTTTCTTCACATCATCAGAACTGTAATCCTTGTATTTCTTCTTCTTTGATTCCTTTTCCCACCGAGGACAATCTTGAATGTAATGTCCAGGTTTCTTGCATTTGTGACAGAGCCTCCTCTGGTAGTCACTGGATGAGGAATCATTGCTCCTTGAGGGTCTTTCAAAGCAACCACGTCTTGAGAACTTTTGGAACTTCTTCCCGAGCAGTGCTAGCTCATGGCTTAGTTCTTCAGGATCACCAAGGCTGCTACCAGAGTTTTCATCTTCGGACTCAGATACTGCCTTGGCCTTTAGTGCACATGATCTGCCATGGCTCAAACCATAGAGATCTCTTTTTTCAGCAAGTTGGAACTCATGAGTATTTAGCCTCTCGAGAATATCAGCGGGATCAAGTGACTTGTAATCAGCACGTTCTTGTATCATCAATGCCAGAGTGTAAAATGAGGAATCAAGCGATCTCAGCAATTTCTTCACCACCTCATGGTCGGTGATGTCAGTGGCACCAAGTGCTTGAAGCTCATTTGAGATGTCAGTGAGGCGATCGATGGTTTGTTGAACATTTTCATTGTCGAGTCTTTTGAAGCGGTTGAAGAGATTGCGAAGAACATCAACTCGAGAGTCACGCTGTGTTGAGACTCCTTCATTCACTTTGGACAGTCTATCCCAGATAAGCTTAGCAGTTTCCAAAGCACTCACTCTTCCATATTGTCCTTTGCTCAGATGGCCACATATGATATTCTTTGCTTGAGAATCGAGTTGCTTGAATCTCTTCACATCAGCAGCATTCAGAGAAGGTGTGACTGAGGGAACACCATTTTCCACAACAAACTAGAGATCGTTATCAATTGCCTCAAGATGCATTCGCATCTTATTCTTCCAGTAGGGGTAGTCTGTCCCATCGAAGGTAGGACACCCAGCAGAGACCTTGATCATACCTGCGGTCGACACAACTAAAACTCCAGGCGGTTAAACCAAAATCACATAGAACAAGGGAGTAGCTTGCTCTAATACCATTGAAAGTGCGTTATATCGACTAGAGGGGGGTGAATAGGCGATTTTTATGAATTCTTCACTAAGGAATTTGCAGGTGAGGAAATTCCTTCGCGAAAAACTAGTAGCAGCGGAATAAGTACTCAAAAGTAAACATAACAGAACACAACCATAGTCATCATGATGAAATGAAGACAGGCACAGAGTACAAGAAGCGTAAGCACAGGATAACACAAGATGAAGACAAACAGACTGAAGAAATTGAACTGAGGAAATTAAGAAAAACTTCAGCCAAAGTCTTCAAGCACAGATATGAACGAGTACACAACATAATGATGAGGAAATGAAAGAGTTGAGGAAATAGAACCAGTAAGCTTGGTGAAGATAATGATTTGGTAGACTAGTTCCAACTGCTGTCTCAGTTGTACGTCTGGTTAGGGCGGCTAGGTATTTAAACCTGAGGACACACAGTCCCGGACACCCAGTCCTGAACACGCAGCTCAGGACACTCAGTCCTCACCATATTCCCCTTGAGCTAAGGTCACACAGACCTCGCCCAATCACTCGTGGTAAGTCTTCAGGTGACTTCCGAACCTTCACAAACTTGGTCACTCGGCGGTCCACAATTCCTCTTGGATGCTCTAGACCATGTCGCCTAACCTTCTGGAAGAAGCATAGTCTTCAAAGGTAACAAGCGCCGGATCCACGCAGGATCAATCTCTTCAGTGATGCTCAATCACTTGGGGTTTGTAGGTGTTTGGGTTTGGGTTTTCCTCACTTGATGATTTTCGCTCAAAGTCCTCGGAGGATGGGTTGCTCTCAAATGACTAGTGTCAGTTTCTCACGGAGCAGCCAACCAACTAGTGATTGTAGGGGGCAGCTATTTATAGCCTAGGGAGCAGCCCGACATGATAAGACATAAATGCCCTTCAATGATATGACCGTTAGGTGGATAAGATATTTTGGGACAGCTCGCGCATAGCACAACAATGGTCGGAAATTTGAGTGGCGAAATCCTCAGGGCTATCATGTTCCTCACTGTGTAAGCAATCCGCACTAGCGAATTCCTAACTCCTCAGTCAGAACAAATTCCTCAGAGACCAGAAGAACTTCGTCTCTGTCATTGAAGAATATGACTAGACTGTATGAGATTTCCAATGGCTTCACTCGAAGGGATTGGTAGGTGTAGAATTTTGAGTTGAGCATCACATGGAAATTTTTCCTTATTATTTCCTCGACCCCCTTTAACAGTACGGTGTTTCCTATGACTCAAGAAAGAGAAAATGAAACTACGAAAACAAAAGTCTTCACGCTTCATGTTCCTCAAATGAATACCAAGTCTTCAAGGTCACACCAATTTCTTCACTTTCAAAGTCTTCAGTCGAAGAACTTCATTTTTAGGGGTCGACTTTCTCTGTAACTATCAAACTCCTCATAGACTTATAGACATGTGTACACTCACAAATGCATTAGTCCCTTAACCTATAAGTCTTCAATACACCAAAATCACTAAGGGGCACTAGATGCACTTACATGCATGTAGTTCGAATTTGAATTATGCACATAAATGCATTGAAAACTCAGTTAATGCATAAAAATGTCCAAATGAACCCCAAAAAATCACAAAAAATGACACAACACTCATGTTGTTCTATGTTGACACTAGAAAATTTTTGGAAGCAATAAGAGGCAGTGGATATCGTTTCGTCCCCAAAGGTGGGACGTTCCCTACCGAAACCATGATGCGTGTTGTGAGAAGCTCTAGTTTGTGAGAAGCATATACCCAAACCTTCCCCAAATGGGACAAAAATTTTACCACGGCATGTTGATGCCGCTCCATGAAAGGATGCCATGTTTCATGAATTTCAGATGAGTTTTCGATTTACTATAATTTAAAAACGAGGCATCTCAATATTTTGTCGGCAATCAGCGGTGCCCTGGTGTTTGAAATTCATTCCCATTTCTTGCATGGGACCTAAGCATGCACCCAAGGACACCGATTTGATTTTTCAACCAATTTATATGCACTGGATCATGTGCATGTAGTTCAAATTCGAATTATGCACATAAATGCATTGAAAACTCAGTTAATGCATAAAAATGTCCAAAGAACCCCGAAAAATCACAAAAATTCACACAACACTCCTTTTTTTCTAGGTTGACATGAGAAAAAAATTTGAAAGCAATAAGAGGCAATGGATATCTTTTCGTCCCCAAAGGTTGGACGTTCCCTACCGAAAACCATCATGCTTGTTGTGAGAAGCTCCGGTTTGTGACAAGCCTATACCCAAACCTGCGCCAAATGGGACAAATTTTTTACCACGGCATGTTGATGCCGCTCCATGATAGTATGCCAAGTTTCATGAATTTCAGAGGGTTTTTGATTTACTAGAATTTAAAAACCAGGCATCTCAATGTTTTGTCGGCAATCAATGGTACCCTGGTGTTTGAAATTCATTCCCATTTCCGGCATGGGACCTAAGCATGCACCCAAGGACACAGATTTGATTTTTCAACAAATTTATATGCACTGGAGCATGTGCATGTAGTTCAAATTTGAATTATGCACATAAATGCATTGAAAACTCAGTTAATGCATAAAATGTCCAAAGGAACCCGGAAAAATCACAAAAAAATGACATAACACTCCTGTTGTTCTATGTTGACATGAGAAATTTTTTGGAAGCAATAAGAGGGAGTGGATATCGTTTCGTCCCCAAAGGTGGGACGTTCCCTACCGAAACCATGATGCTTGTTGTGAGAAGCTCTGGTTTGTGAGAAGCATATACCCAAACCTACCCCAAACGGGACAAATTTTTTACCACGGCATGTTGATGCCGCTCCATGAAAGCATGCCAAGTTTCATGAATTTCAGACGAGTTTTGGATTTACTAGGATTTAAAAAGGAGGCATCTCAATGTTTTGCCAGCAATCGATGGTGCCTTGGTATTTGAAATTCATTCCCATTCCTTGCACGGGACCTAAGCATGCACCCAAGGACACAAATTTGATTTTTGAACCAATTTATATCCACTGGAGCATGTGTATGTAGTTCAAATTTTAATTATGCACATAAATGCATTGAAAACTCAGTTAATGCATAAAATTGTCCAAACAAACCCTGAAAAATCACAAAAATTCGCACAACACTCTTGTTGTTCTATGTTGAAACGAGAAAAAAATTTGAAAGCAATACGAGGCAATGGATATCATTTCGTCCCCGAAGGTGCGACGTTCCCTACCGAAAACCATCATGCTTGTTGTGAGAAGCTCCGGTTTGTGAGAAGCATATACCCAAACCTGCCTGAAATGGGACAAAATTTTTACCACGGCATGTTGATGCCACTCCATGATAGCATGCCAAGTTTCATGAATTTCAGATGAGTTTTGGATTTACTAGAATTTAAAAAGCGGGCATCTGAGTGTTTTGCCGGCAATCGACGGTGCCCTGGTGTTCGAAATTCATTCCCATTTCTTGTTGGGACCTAAGCATGCACCCAAGGACACACATTTGATTTTTCAACCAATTTGTATGCACTGGAGCATGTGCATCTAGTTCAAATTTTAATTATGCACCTGAAATGGCTAGAAAACCAATTTAATGTATAAAATGTTCAAACGAACCCTGAATAGTTCCAATTCTTTTACGGCACACATATAGTTGCATGTTCACTTCAGATAAAAGGTCTAGCAATTCAAACACCATCCATTACCACTGTGACCCCATTATGTAATTCAAATCAAGATGAAAAATCAAGTAGATCGCACATAGTTTATTATCAGCAACCGTGTGAGATGCACAAAATATCCTGGAGCACCGTCGGTGTATAGGACGCCTATGGCTTACGCGAGAAGGTGCGTTGGTTATAGTCCACAGCCGGCGTCTCAAGCACAATAGCTCGCTCCCCAAATATCATTTCACTGTTCAATCGTCGCCGGTGAAAGATGGGCACGTGGACCCACGTCATGAGGGTAACTTCGATAGCCCGCTCCGGCGAGAGCACGGACGTAGCTGCCATCCGCGTGCTAACAAGGTGCATGAGCGAGGCTGCAGTCTGCGACCAGGCGACAAAGGCAGCCCAAACGGCCGATGTTGCTTCTTAGGTGGCGGCAGCAACATCTGCCTCGGGGATAGTAACTGGCGAGAGCGGCATAGCAACTGTTCGTTCCGCAGCGGCGGCCTTAGCCCTGATGGAGGCCGCCCACGACCATGTCGATGCCGCCCACGCCCAGCTCCTGGCGGTCACTGCACAAATCAAAATAAGATTCTCCGACAACGGTCGGCAACCCATGGCCGAAGAGCTGGCAATCGCCGAGAGCATTCGAGCAGCCGTTTGTTCCTCCACTGCATACCTTGCGATAACGGAGCCCGTCCAAGCCCAGATCGCATCCGCCCACGCCGAGCTCATGGCGGCCTTTTCCAAAGAGATGGAGGACGCGGATGGTGAGATGCTTGCTGAGTATGGTGCGATGGATGCCATGGAGCCCCTTCCCCAGGAGACCGTTGGGCGCGAGCTGGACATGAAGGCGGCGGCGGAGATCAATGAGCACCAACCGTAGTAGTACTCTTTGTTTTGTTTAATTAAGAGCGTCGGTCTTTAATCTGTTAGAGTAATGTTTAGGTCAGCTAGCTTTGTTTAATTGCTGAACTTGCTCGATTAAGAAGTGTAGGTGTGCTGTAGTCTCCTTTGTGTACCCAAATTATGCAATGACGTGGATGACCACTGTAACCATCGAAATTCGAAGCAAAACTTTTGACGTTCGAACTCATCACACACTGGTGAAGCAATCTAAATCATTTGTAATGTCCACATATCGTACACAGTTCTGAATAAGGGACCGTGTCTGATGACACTTTGCGCGCTAGTTTTTTGGCTGAAGCGATTCCAAAATTTTGTCTTCCGCGGAAATATCTACCTCCCCACCCGCTCCCCCTTACCAAAAGCCACATTTCCCCTCTTTCCGCCTTCCTTTCCAAGTTGAAACCTTCACTCCTTGCTTGCAGCACCGCCTCCTCATCAGCGACCCTCCTTCACGCTTCTCTGCCTCATCTATCCAGGTAGGTAATCCACACCCGACCCCCATCCTCCTCCTCCTTCCACATCCCACATGCCCCGACTGCCGGCGCGAGCACGACACCTTCCACCCAAATCACCGACCCCTCCACCAAATAAGCGCAGCCCTAAGCCATGGTGCATGCAGTATAGCCAGGACCTCAAGGAGCATTTGGCAGCGGAGAAGCAAATCGCGGTCGCACGCGCGGATGAGGTCGCTATGGCTGCCATTCGCTATGGCCGCACGCCAGTTAAACATGCTCGGTTTACTCGTTGCGTGTGCTGCTCCTGTCTTTCCTTCACAAATTCTAGTGAATTGTGCTATCTAATTTTACCATGCAATCTGTTGCTCTAGTGTATATGTTCTATATATCGTGTAGTGTGGTGCTCACTTATTAACTATTTTGTTAATTAGTTGTCGCCTTCAGTTAACGGTTTGGTTCAATTCTGCAAATGTGATGTTCAATTTTTTAGGCTGCAATTTTGTATTGTCTTCCATGTGAGAAATAAATCGAAATTATCTTTACAAAATACACGAGAAACGAATACAATTGCTATATTTCCAAGTTGTCAAGCATGCTTGGTTTGGCTATACATTGTGCAATGTGGTGCTCAGTTAACGTTTGGATCATTTGTGTAGTGGTGTTTAGTTAACTGTTTGGTTCAATTCTGCAATGCAATGTTCAATAGTTGTGGGTGCATTCTGTTATTGTATACCATGTGAGGAATAAATTGAATTTGGCTGTAGTAAATACATGAGAAACAAATACAATTTCTACAATTGGCTGTAGTTAACTGTTTGGTTAACTGTCTGATCTTCTATTAGGAGTATGTTATATTGTGCAATGTGGTGCTCAGTTAATGTTTGGTTCATTTGTTGTGGTGTTTAGTTAACTGCTTGGTTCAATTCTGCAATGCGATGTCCAATTGACGTGGGTAGAATTTTGTATTGTTGTGCATGTGAGGAATAAATCGAATTTGGCTTTACTTAATACATGAGAAACATATACAAGTGCTATATTTCCTAGTTCTTAATCATGCTTGGTTTGGGTAAATGGGTTTTCCATGTTGCTTGAATTAGTCTGATGAATCTGCAATGTGCTTATTTTTCATCAACATATTTTGCTAATAGCATGCGAACCCTTACTTAACCTGATGACTAACTACCTTATATATGTTGCAGGGAAACAATGGGAAGCACTGAGGTTTACAATCGAGGTTAGCACGTGCATGGTCTGTTCTCTAATAGCACATTATTGTGCAATTGCAGGAACCATTCTAATATTTTGGTTTTTAGCAATTTGGTCTTGCACATGTAGGCCCTGCTGTCAGAGGGTTTGACTCACTGTTCGACCCTTTTTGCATATGGGGAAATGAGTTGTCCATGAATATCAATCAAATCAAGAAACTCAGAAAGATTGTTAGGATAAAGAAATTAGCGACAAAAAACAACAAGATCTTTGTCTGCACAATGACGAAGACATCAGTTCACTACAAGATGGTACTAACTATTATACCTTGCCTTTTTTATTCCTTTGCCCCATTCCCAATATAGAGAAGATATTTATGCACATCCTTGTTTTCAGGCCTTTCCAAAGTAGTTCACTGATGATTACCTCTCAAACCACCTCTATGTTCAGGAGGCGAGGAAGGTATTCTTACAACACCCACGGTTCAATATTGAAGTGTTCCTGTAGAGGACGAAGGACGAACGGTGAATCATCCACAGGCACTAGTCTAAAGTTGCAAAGACCTTCAACATGAATGAAGCCTCAATATTCACCGTCCGCTTTGGCAGTTTTCCAGATGAGATGCATCTGTCTATATACCCTCTATGATGCTAATTTCAAAAGGTTCTACATGTTGCATGTGGAACTTGCTGTTGGTGTAGTTGTGTAATGGGGTAGCTGAGTGCTCAAGCTATATCATGTTGTACTCTGATGTATTTCAATTATGAAATTCTGCTTCCTTAATATGGAAATGAAATATATTGTGTGCTTAATATGAAATATCAATCAATTTAATAAATGGATTATGAATAATTGTATAATTGGCCTGCTAATGGCAAATTAGCCTGCTAATTGGGTTTTGCCATTCCAAACGGTTGTTGAAAAAATACCATGGGCGATGACCTTAGGAAACGCACACAGTTTCTAGGAATAAACCGTGTTGGAGCAATGAACAATCACACATGAATTTCTCTTGAAAACTGTTTGCGTTAGGCCACCTTGCGCAAATGTTTACCACATAAAAACTATGTGTGATGGGGAGCCTTTGACACACAGTTTCTTCTATGGACCGTGTGTGATACATTCAATAACGCAAACGATTTAACGGGAAAAATGTTTGTGATGTACCTGTGAACGGAAACGTTTTCCTTAGAGCGACTGTGTGGGATGTACATATGAACGGAAACGTTTGGCGGGGACTGACTGTGTGGGGTGTACTTGCGAGCGGAAACAGTTTCGCCATATAATTGTATTTTTTAGCTCTACTGTACGTATTCCCGTATTTGAGTGCTCGTCGGTCGCACACGATCTCATTTTGCCAAGCATGCATGCCACGAGGGCATATCCCTGATGGTTTCTGGGTCGTGTGGGAAGGACCCCCTATCACCCACACTCACTTGGCGACGGTTCCAAATGACGTCGCGGAAAGGGGTTAAAAACCGTTTGTTTAGGACTGACGTGCACCAGTGCAAGGAATGATGTAGTACAACTACGGTAGGTATTTCCCTCAGCTATGAAACCTAGGTTATCAATCCAGTAGGAGAATCAAGCAACACTATGTAAATGGTACCTGCACACAAAGAACACATACTTACAACCAGACACGTAAGAGGAGTTGTCAATCCCTCTACGGTAAAAAGATAGATTGATTTGTTTGAGATTGGATAAATGGATCAAGCAGAAACACAAAATAAAATAAGTAAAGAAAAAGTGCAGTAAGGTATTTTTGGGTTTTGGGGATAATAGATCTAAAAGAAATTTGTTAAAAGAAAGACCTGGGGGGACGTATATTTAACCAATGGCTTTTCTCAAGAAAATAGCATACGGGGGGTAAAGAAATTACTGTTGGGGAATTGATCGGAGAGCAAATAATTATGAAGATATCCAAGTCAATGATCATGTATATAGGCATCACGTCCAAGATTAGTAGACCGACTCCTGCCTGCATCTACTGCTATTACTCCACACATCGACCGCTATCCAGCATGCATCTAGTGTATTAAGTTCATGGAGAAATGGAGTAATGCAATAAGAACGATGAGATGATGTAGACAAGATCTATTCATGTAGGAATAGACCCCATCTTTTTATCCTTAATAGAAACGATACATGCGTGCCTCGCTACCACTTTCGTCACTGGGTGAGGACACCGCAAGATCGAACCCATCACAAAGCACATCTTCCCATTGCAAGAAAATTCAATCTAGTTAGCCAAACCAACCAAAGTTTTGGAGAAGAAATACGAGGCTATAATAATCACGCATATAAGAGATGAAAGAAGACTCAAATAAAATTCATAGATAGATCTGATCATAAACTCGCAATTCATCAGATCTCAACAAACACGACACAAAAAGTGATTACATCATATAGATCTCCAAGAACATCGAGGAGAATATTGTATTGAGAATCAAAAAGAGAGAAGAGGCCATCTAGATACTGCCTACAGACCCATAGGTCTATGGTGAACTACTCACGCATCATCAGAGGAGCACAAATGAGGATGATGAACCCCTCTGTGATCGTGTTCCCCTCCGGCAGAGTGTCCGAATAGGGCTCTAGATTGGATCTCGTGGTTATGGAACTTGCGACGGCTCGAATTGTGTTTCGATCGCTCCCCTAGGGTTTTGGGAATATATGAGTATTTATATAGCTGAGAGGCGGTGGAGGAGACCTGCATGGGCCCCACCACACATCTAGGCGCGCTAGGGGCCTCTGTCGCCCAGGTGAGGGGTGGGCCCCATGGGCCTTGCCCTAGTGCTTCCTTATCTCCCACGTTTCCTTCTGGTCCAAAAAATATCCAAAAAGTTTTGTGGAATTAGGACTTCGTTTGGTATTGATATTCTATGAAGTAAAAAACAAGCAAAAAGTAGCAACTAGCACTGGGCACTATGTCAATAGGTTAGTCCCAAAAAATGATATAAAGTTGTTATAAAATGAAGGTAAAACATCCAAGAATGATAATGTAACAGCATGGAACCATAAAAATATATAGATACATTGGATATGTATCAATTGTCATGGAACACTTCTATGACAGCACATGAAGGACTATCTTGATTCTGCCATAAAATCATCACAGATGTACATGCATGACAGAGAACGTGACCTACTGCGACAAACACGTATCATAAAGGAAGTGTTTTTTAGTAGTGAGTGAAGTGTTCAACTATGCTTAAGATTAAGATGTGTAAGATACGGAAGAACACCAGTCATGAGTTGATGGTGTGAACTTAAATATTAAGAACAAAACCAAAGGATGTAATGAGACTTACATGCCTACGGAAGTGGGCTCACGCCACTCGTAAGAATTAGACGATTCTTCTGTTGATTGGGAGAAATATTGAAAGTAAAACTATAAGAAGTTTAGAGGTGAAAAGTAAAGAAGACTAGAATGTCCAGCTCACACTGGTGCGGGTTTATTGGCTAATAGCAGTGTGGGGGCCCATGCTACTACTACAGTGCTACAACTATCTTTTAGAAGTAGCGCCTTTCTTACCCAACGCTACTACTATCTAAACCTATCAGTAGCACGCTTCCAACCATTGCTACTGCTAATATTCTATAGCACGACACTATGACCCACACTACTGGTAAGGCAACGTTGTTGCTACTCTGAAACCCCTCGCTGCTGCTAAGATTTTCTTTTTTTATTATGCTATATTTGTATTTTTATAAGTTGTATACAATTACAACATACACATATATTGAAACTATATGAAAAAAGAATGTCTCGTCATCATCGTCGATGTGGTACAACATAGTCTCAGGATATCATCATTATTGAACACAAATGATGTCCACCTCATCATCATCTCGAAATAGCGATACAAGTTATCACATGTCTCCTACATGGTCATCACACAGACATGTTTCATCATCTAACTGATACGACTCCAACATATCTATAATTTATGAAGTATTCATGTTGTTTTATTATCATTCTTGGATGTTCTACAATCATTTTATAGCAACTTTATATTATTTTTTGGGACTAACCTATTGACCCAGTGCCCAGTGCCACTTGCTATTTTTTGCTTGTATTTTATATCGCAGGAAATCAATATCAAACAGAGTCCAAACACCGCCAAACTTTTTGGAGATTTCTTATGCACCAGAACAACCAGGATAGGCCAGAGCAGCACCTACGGGGTGTGCTGAGGGGGGCACAACCCATCAGGGCACGCCTAGGGGCCCAGGCTCGCCCAGGTGGGTTGTGCCCACCTTGGTGGCCTCCCGCACCACATCTTTGCTCTAAGGTACTTCAAGTAAGTTGTCATTGGTGCAATAAGGCAATAAAAATTGCTTCTAAAAGTGTTAGATCATTTAGTGTAAGAGAAAATTGAGCATTGTACGAACTTGTGATGGCAAAGAATAAAAGCGACAGACTGCATAATAAAGGTTTCTATCATAAGGGGCAATTTAACGTGACGTTCTTTTGCACTAAGGGGTTGAGCATACAAACAAATAAACGCATGGCAACCTCTGCTTCCCTCTCCGAAGGGCCTATCTTTTACTTTTTAGTATTTACTTTTATGCAAAGAGTCAAAGTTTTTCTCTCTATTCCTTTTTTACTTTTCCCTTTTGGCAAGCATCATGTGGCGAGGAAAGATCTAGGACATATATCCAGTTGGATATGGGTAGCATGAGTTATTATTGTTGGCATTACCCTTGAGGTGAATACGTTGGGAGTCAAAACAATAAGCCCCTATCTTTCTATGTGTCCGGTTGGAACGTTTTGCTCATGTGTATGCGGTGAGTGTTAGCAATCATAGAAGACTATATGATGGTTGAGTATGTGGAGCTCTTACTTAAACTCTGTTGAATAAGTAGAATTACAATTACTTGGTGACTGAGAACATAGGTTGTTGAGTTTCAAGAGAATTCATTGTTTGAACCTTGACATGTGAATTGGTTGCTACTTTAACATGAGAAATATTATGAGAAAGAATTGCTCTTTTGATTCTAAGAAAAGTGATTGAATTATCATTGATCAAACTTGTGCACTTTGCTAGCATTCACACTTCATAAATTATTTCTTTTATCATTTACCTACTCGAGGACGACTAGGAATTAAGCTTGGGGATGCTGATACGTCTCCAACTTATCTATAATTTATGAAGTATTCATGCTGTTTTATTATCATTCTTGGATGTCTACAATCATTTTATAGAAACTTTATATCGTTTTTGGGACTAACCTATTGACCCAGTGCCCAGTACCAGTTGTTGTTTTTACATCGGGGGAAATCAATATCAAACGGAGTCCAAGCACCACGAAATTTTTTGGAGATTTTTATGGACCAGAACAACTTGGATGGGCCAGAGCAGCACCTGGGGGGTGCCCCGAGGGGGGCACAACCCATCAGGGCGCACCTGGGGGCCCAGGCGCGCCCAGGTGGTTTGCACCCCCTCTTTACCCTATAAATTCACAAAAATTCCAGAAACCCTCGGGGTTAACCTAGATCAGATGTTCTACCGCCGCAGGCCTCTGTATCCATAGAAAGTAATCTAGACCCCGTTCCGGCACCCTGCCGTGTAACATCCCAAATTTTCAATTTGGAATGTTATACATAGGTCATTCATGCATATCATATTTTATTGTGTTTCGTTCTTGTGATCCTCGAAATCCTAAGAAACTCAAGGTCCCTCGAAGAGAATTGGGGATTCTCCCTCGTTCTCATATTTGAGTTTTATCAAATATTGAAACAAGGATCACTTTGGTTTTAATTATTTTTCTTCCCCAAAAATATTTCATATTAAAATTATATGAGAGGAGATAATATGACTTCTCCAAAATAAATGAAATGTTGGAGGAAAAATATTAAACTAAATTTGTATTCTTATTTGGGGTTTTATCGCTATTTTATTTGAATTAGGAAAAGTATGCGTTTTTCTAAATTGTAGTAGAGGCCCAAATAAATGTTCACCTTGTCCGGCGTATTTTTGAGGACGGGGAAAATTTATTTCAGGATTTTTGGAATCCGTTTAGTATTTCTTTTCTTTGTTTTTTGGCGTGGAGTTTTTTTAAAAAAGTAACCGACCTAACCGGGCCGTGTCCGCCTAGGACTCCTGGCCCGACCGGCCTTTATAAGCCGGGAGGCCCGACCCCATTAGCCCAGCGCCCCGCGCGAAAACCTAAGTCGTCGCCGCACCAGCCGCCGCCGCGCGCCTCGGCGCCGCCCCTCCACTGCGCTGCCGCGTCGCCGTGTTGCGCCGCCACCCGCACCGCCCGCGCCATTCACCGAAGTTCGCCGCCACCGCCGTCGGTTTTCTTCGCCAGTTCGGTTTTTCTGGTAAAAACCCTAGATCCGTATTTTTAATAGATCGGTTCGATTTTTTCCCCGGTTTAGTTATTTTGAACGCCCATTCGTATGTTCGTTTTAACGAACGGTTTTCACCCGTTAACCGCAGACAGCAAACGTTCATTCGTTAGCCTGTTCATCAGTTTTCTCTTTCCAGGGTTTTTCCACGATTATTTTCGATCGCGATTTCCGCCATGTTTTTCGTTTTAGTTTGTCTTTTCGCTCGTTTATCGGAATCACGCGATTCAAGCGCCTAGATCTTCGTCTCGAAGCCCTCTTTCTGTATAACCAACTTGAACAAGATTTTGGTATTGTAAAATTTGACTTTAGTCCATATTAGTAATCGGATCTTGTTTCTTTCGCATTTTGAGTTTCGTTGCTCCGTTTGATTTGATTCTTTTTGCAAACCTGAGTTCTTCAGTTGAACTTTCCAGTTAGATCTTCTTATTTGAGATTTACACGTGCATCGTTGCTTGATTGCTTATGTATGCTATTGTTTGTTTGCGATAGAACACCCGGAGTGCGAAGCGTGCTACTATGAGTCTTTAGGATTTGTAGATCGTCAGCAAGGCAAGTAACACTTTGATCATACCCCTTTATCACCCAGTTTTTATGCATTAGTTTCAACCTTCACACATTGCATGAGTAGGATCTCTTAACATGTGGGTATGGGAAGTAGATACTAAGGTAGAACCTATTACATGTTTTATTATCAAACCCTTGGGAGTTACTTCTACGTTATGCTTATATTGCCATGCTATGCTCGTAGACGTGGTTTGTGTTTGAGTGTATCCATGACAGATGTGAGTTGTTAATTAATGGTTCAACTTAAGGTGCCAACTTTAATACACATCTGGGTGGATTGCTTGTGGGCACCTGGAGAATCCAGTGTTGTCCTAGGATATCCCGGAGTACCCGTGTGATCATCCTACGGTCCGCCACCCAGGCTCAAAGGTATCATAAGACTATTCATGCTACAAACTTCCGTGTGCAGCCACAAGCCATTATGGGCTCTGGCATAATCTGAAAGATTGTGTCTTGGTCATCCGTTTCTCAAACAACCTGTAGTCCGAGAAATCCAACGGAGGAGATGGAGTCTTATGGGGAAAAGTGCGCAAACCTCTGCAGAGTGTACAAATAAATAATGGTTAGCCGTGTCCCCAGTTATGGACATCTTGAGTATCTGGTTCTTGGATTATCATATGGATCTCATCACTCTAAATTAATTTGTTGGGTTGATAATTACTTTTAATTGGGATTGAGTTGGAGGAGCCTTCTCAATATTTTTCAACTACCATGATAGTTAAATAAAATATATTCCTTTGTTGTAGGGAAAATTGGCTTTTCGCAAAACATATTAACCATACAACCTCCACCAGCCATATATGCATATAGTGATAGCTTTTATATGTTCATTACTATCCTGGGTTACATTGCCAGCATATTCCATGTGCTGACCCGTTTTCGGGCTACAACGTATCATGTTGCAGACTTTTCAAACGAGGAGTAAGGTGTGATAGGTCGTTTTTCATGCACTCAGCTATGCCGTTGGAGTTGATGGACTCACTTTATCTTCCAAGCCTTCCGTTCTTATCGTATTAGATGGCCTTAAGCCATATTTATTGTAATAAGTTCTCTCTTGAGACATTCGATGTAATAAGTGTGTGATTGCCACTCTGTTATAAATCCTTCGAGTACTGTGTGTGTCAGCATTACCGATCCAGGGATGACACTGAAGCACAGAGACTTGACCGTTTGAGGTCGGGTCGCTACAAGATGGTATCAGAGCACATGCTGAATGTAGGACACGACCACTAAGAAAAGCCGTAGGCCACTCTTCTCTACTTATTTCTAACTCCTCTCTATTTTCTACTCTTTAGGATGGCAGATACGAGGAAGACGTTTGCACAACCGGATGAAGACACACCTTTTGGACGACACTTGAAGGAAGTCACTAAGTACCTGAACATTGGAATACCAAGCTTCACCGGGAGCTATACCGCCACTTTACCAAAAGAGGAGCGATGGATGATTCGAGTTCAAGTTCCAAGAAGGACGTTCACGCCAGTCACTAAACCCATAGAGTTTTTCTTTGATGCGCCCACCTAGAGTCTAGGCAAGAGTATGGCAGCCCACATCGCTATAGGACGCATCGGCGAAGTTTACTACAAGGAGTTGAAGTACAGTATCTTCCAGATATGTGGATGCTGAGATGAGCAATGGGAGATGATCAACACCAGGAAGGACAGGTCCATTACAGCATTCATCCAGGAATTAAACCACCACATTCGTCGCCAGGAGAACCAGATGTGCGCAAGCATGATAGATTTGAAGTAGGCGATGATCAGGATCACAGAGCTAGAAGAGGATCTTAAGTCTACACGCAATGGATATGAGGAGGGAATGATGATACTTATGGAGAGGAAGGACAACATTACCAGGAAGCTAGGAGTTTTTATGGGAGACCCCGCGCTAGGAGGAGAAGACGATGAGCCCAAGGAGATTCATTCTGAAGACTACATCATCATAGACGACACCGATTTCGACCCGGACAGTAGTGATGATGACTGTGAAGACAAAGCTGGAGCAGATATCATGGAGTCTTCCATTGATCAAAATTTCTAGTAGACCACCATACTATTAGTAGTACCCCCCATGTAAATATTAGTAGTCCGAGCACTGTAAATGATAGTTAGACCGATTGTATGCCCTTGCTTGATTGATTGAGTGATATGATATGATTGTGTTTGTCTCATGTGCATATGGGTAGTGGTTTCTCATTAGACCTCATTCTATTCTAATCTCTTCCCTCTAAAACCATCAGATGCCTCCGAGATGTGACCCCGGTTTTGCTTTCCCACCGGAGCTCACTAAGTTGATCCAGCAGCTGAATGCCTTGATGCAGTTGTTAGTACAGAACCAAGGCAACAAAAACAACAATAACAACCCACCGCCACCACCACCTGTTGACAACTTAGCTCGTTTTCTGAGGCTGCAGCCGCCGGTGTTTTCCAGTAGCACCGAGCAAATAGTTGCTGATGATTGGCTGCGCAGGATTGGAAGGGAGTTGACCACCGAAAGTTGCACAGATGCGAAGAAGGTGCGTTTTGCCGCACACCAATTGGATGGACCAGCAGCCGCATGGTGGAAGAATTACACAGCCACTTTTCCTGTAGCCAATGTCACCTGGGAGCAGTTTCAGCAAGCATTCCGCACAGCCCACGTATCCATGGGAGCTATGAGCATGAAGAAACGTGAGTTTTGCAACTTACCCCAAGGGAACCGCACTATAGGCCAGTATGTGGAGGAGTTTAGTAAGTTATCCCGCTATGCTCCAGATGATGTGGCCACGGATGCCGCGAAGTAGGAGAAGTTTACGGAAGGGCTGAATGATGAGATGAGTATGCAGTTAATGGTGGCAACATTTAACAACTACCAGGAGTTGGTAGATAAAGCTCTCGTGATCGAAGGGAAGCAGCAGTAGATAGAGAGCCGCAAAAGGAAATATGGACAAGGGAAATACAATTCAGGAGCTTAGCAGAAGCCTCACTTTACCCCGAACTCGGGAGGGCTTACCCATAACCATGGAGGCCACACTCACAATGGAGGAAGTACCCATAATCATACTGGCCCAAGGAATGGGAATGGGAATGGAGCAAGCAGCAATCAGAACCGTTCCAATCCAGCCACACCCGCCAAGAGGGACCTAAGCCACATTACTTGTTTCAAGTGCGGGAAAACTGGACACTATGCCACAGAGTGTCGTGAAGCAAAGAACGGAAATGGTAATGGGAGCTCTAGGAAGAAGCCCAATCCATTTAACAAACAACAAGTGAACCACGTGAACATGGAGGAGGTTGAAGAGCAACCAGATGCAGTTATCAGTAAGTTTTTAGTTAAGTCGTTTACTGTAATCGTTCTTTTTGATACTAGTGCATCACATTCACACATATCAAGGGGATTTGTGGATAAGTATAAGTTGCCCACTAGTGTTCCACCTATGCTAGTAACCTCATCCGGAGCTGAGTATATGGCAAGCAATGGATGTTTTTAGATGCCATTAACCATAGCTAGTCATGTTTCCCCCTCTGACTTGGTAATTCTGGAGCCGCAAGGATTGGATGTGATACTAGGAATGGATTGGTTGTCGATGTACGGAGGAAACATCGATTGCATCAGTAAGCCAATTCTGCTTACTACCCCGGAGGGAAAAAGGATCAAGTATGTATCCAGGCATGCGCCAAGGAGAACCCAAGTACATTCTCTCACGGGAGTCGTTCAACAGGAAGTGCCTATTGTGAAGGATTACCCAGATGTATTTCCAGAGGAGTTACTAGGCATGCCGCTAGATCGAGACATCGAGTTTTTGATAGAGCTGTTGCCTGGCACTGGGCCTATATCAAAGAGACCATACCGGATGCCCGTGAATGATCTGGAGGAGATCAAGAAACAGATTAAGGAGTTATTGGAGAAAGGTTACATCCGACGGAGTTCATCACCATGGAGAGCCCAGTGCTATTGGTTGAGAAGAAGGATAAATCTCTATGGATGGTTGTTGATTATCGGGCGTTGAATGAAGTGACAATCAAGAACAAGTACCCACTGCCAATGATCAATGATCTATTTGACCAGCTGCAAGGAGCTAAACTGTTTTCGAAGATCGACCTGCGATTAGGTTACGACCAGCTGAAGATTCGAGAAAAGGATATAGCTAAGACAACTTTTACCACAAGGTATGGGCCTTATGAGTATACGGTTACGTCATTCGGATTGACTAATGCCCCTGCCTATTTCATGAGTATGATGAATAAGGTGTTCAGGGAGTTCTTGGATAAGTTTGTTCTGGTGTTCATTGATGATATTTTAGTATACTCAAAGAATGAAGAGGAACACAAGGAGCATTTGCGCTTAGTACTCGAGAAACTCAGGGAGCATCAGTTGTATGCCAAGTTCAGCAAATGTGAGTTTTGGTTGAAGGAAGTTGGATTTCTTGGACCTGTTATATCGGGAGAAGGTATAGCAGTAGACCCCACCAAAGTTCAGTCAGTAACTGAGTGGTTGGCACCCACCTCAGTTGGAGAGATCCATAGTTTTCTTGGACTTGCGGGATACTATCGGAGATTCATTAAAAATTTCTCTAAGATTGTGAAGCCTATGATGACATTGTTGAAGAAGGACACCAAGTTCCATTGGACTGAGGAATGTGAAGCAAGTTTCCGGGAGTTGAAGAAACATTTGACTACAGCCCCAGTGCTGATCCTGCTGGATATACGCAAGGATTTCCAAGTGTATTGTGACGCCTATCGCTTAGGACTTGGAGGAGTACTTATGCAAGACGGAAGAGTTGTTTCATATGCCTCACGACAACTTCAACCGCATGACATGAATTATGCCACACACGACTTGGAGTTGGCAGCCGTAGTACATGCACTCAAGACCTGGAGACATTTTCTCATTGGAAACCATTGTGATGTGTACACGGATCATAAGAGTTTGAAGTACATTTTTACACAGAAGGAGTTGAACCTCAGGCAAAGGAGATGGTTGGAGCTTATAAGGGATTATGATATGAAGTTGCACTATCATCCAGGAAAGGCCAATGTCATAGCAGACGTTTTGAGCCGAAAGAGTTATGCCAATACCTTAGTAACAGGAGGATTACCAAAGGAGTTAGCAGAAGATTTCAGGGAGCTACATTTAGAGATTGTTCCCAAAGGTTTTGTTACAACCATGGAAGTTCAGTCGACCTTGTTGAGAAAGATTCAAGAAGCCTAGAAGGATGACAAAGAAATTGTCGAGATAAAGGAGAAGATGATGGAAGGCAAAGCCAATGGTTTTCATGAGGATGAGCACGACACCTTGTGGTTCGAGGACTGGATATATGTGCCCAATAATGCAGAGATCAGGAAGTTAATATTACAGGAAGCTCACGACTCACCATACTCGATACACCCCGGAAACACCAAGATGTACTTGGATTTGAAGGAGCGCTTCTGGTGGACTGGAATGAAGAAGGATATTACCGAGAATGTAGCCGCATGTGATGTATGTCAGAGAGTGAAGGAAGAACATCAGAAACCGGCAGGATTAGTACAGCCTATGCCGATACCTGAATGGAAGTGGGATAAGCTTGGCATGGATTTTATCACCGGATTACCGAGGACCCGATCGGGATATGATTCTATCTGGGTAGTAGTGGACCGCCTGACCAAAGTAGCTCACTTTATCCCAGTGAAAACCACATATACAAGTGCAAAGTTGGCCAAGAGATATATGACCAGGATCGTATGTCTTCATGGAGTTCTGAGGACCATCGTATCAGAAAGAGGAACACAATTTACTTCAAAGTTTTGGCATCAACTGCACCAGACTTTGGGAACCAGGCTGGAGTTCAGTACGGCTTTTCACCCATAGACAGATGGACAGACTGAGAGTGCCAATCAGATTCTGGAGGACATGTTGAGAGCTTGTACACTAGACTACGGGTCTAGTTGGGATGATAATTTACCCTACACGGAGTTCTCATACAACAACAGCTACAAGGCCAGTTTGAAGATGGCACCGTTTGAAGCCTTGTACAGAAGAAGATGCCAAACACCGTTGATGTGGGATGAAGTTGGATACCACCAGTTCTTTCGACCGGATTTGATTAAGGAGTTCGATGAGAAAGTTTAGCTGATTCAAGATAGACTGAAAGTAGCTCAGTCTAGACAGAAGAGTTATGCAGACTTGAAATGTAAGGAGGTAGTCTATGAAATCAGAGACAGAGCATATATGTGAGTGTCACCTTTGCGAGGAGTTAAGCATTTTGGAGTTAAGGGAAAATTAGCCCCGAGATTTGTAGGACCGTACCGTGTTCAGGAGCGCTTGGGAGAGGTTGCCTACAAGTTGAAATTACCTGAAGGACTGTTAGGTGTTCATGATGTGTTTCACGTTTCCCAGATTAAAGAAGTGCCATGCCGAGATGGCCGATATTCCTCTGAGAGATACAGTGCCCCTGGAAGCAATTCAGTTGGACAGTGATTTGATGTATGAGGAGAAACCAGTCAATATTCTCGAGTTTGCCAGTCAAGTTACCCGCATCAAGGTTATCAAGTTTTGCAAAGTTCAATGGAGCCAATATACCGAGGACGAAACCACTTGGGAAAGAGAGGATGATCTACGCAAGGACCACCCACACCTTTTTTCTAGCCAATCCGAATCTCGAGGGCGAGATTCATCTTAAGGGGGGTAGTTTTGTAACATCCCAAATTTTCAATTTGGAATGTTATACATAGATCATCCATGCATATCATATTTTATTGCGTTTCGTTCTTGTGATCCTCAAAATCCTAAGCAACTCAAGGACCCTCAGAGAGAGTTGGGGATTCTCCCTCGTTTTCATATTTGAGTTTTATCAAATATTGAAACAAGGATCACTTTGGTTTTAATGATTTTTCTTCCCGAAAAATATTTCATATTAAAATTATATGAGGATATAATATGACTTCTCCAAAATAAATGAAATGTTGGAGGAAAAATATTAAAAATAAATTTGTATTTTTATTTGGGGTTTTATCGCTATTTTATTTGAATTAGGAAAAATATACGTTTTTCAAAATTGCATTAGAGGCCCAAATAAATGTTCACCTTGTCCGGCGTATTTTTAAAGGACGGGGAAAATTTATTTCAAGATTTTGGGAGTCCGTTTAGTATTTATTTTCTTCGTTTTTTTGTGCGGATTTATTTTATTTATTTATTTTAAAAAAATTAACCAACCTAATCGAGCCGTGTCCACCTAGGACTCCTGGCCCGTCCGACCTTTATAAGGCGGGAAGCCCGACCCCGGCAGCCCAGCGCCCCGCCCGAAACCATAAGCCGCCGCCGCCGCACCAGCCGCCACTGCGCCGCCACCCGCGCCGCTCATTGGAGTTCGCCGCCGCCGCTGCCGCCATTTTTCTTCGCCGGTTCAGTTTTTCCGGTAAAAACCCTAGATCCATTTTTTTAATAGATCGGTTCGGTTTTTATTTTTTTCTAGGTTTAGTTATTTAGAGAACGCTCGTTCGTATGTTTGTTTTAACAAACGGTTTCACCCGTTAACCGCAGACAGCGAACGCTCGTTCGTTAGCCTTTTCTTCAGTTTTCTTTTTCTAGGGTTTTTCCGCGATTATTTTCAATCGCGATTTCTGCCCTGTTTTTCGTTTTAGTTTATCTTTTCGTTCGTTTATTGGAATTAGGCGATTCAAGCGCCTAGATCTTCGTCTCGAAGCCCTCTTTCTGTTAAACCAACTTGAAAAGATTTTGGTACTGTAAAATTTGACTTTAGTCCAGATTAGTAATCGGATCTTATTTCTTTCGCAGTTTGAGTTTCATTGCTCTGTTTGATTTGATTCTTTTTGCAAACATGAGTTCTTCAGTTGAACTTTCCGGTTATATCTTCTTATTTGAGATTTACCCATGCATGTTTGCTTGATTGCTTATGTATGCTATTGTTTGTTTGCGATAGAACACCCGGAGTGGGAAGCGTGCTACTACGAGTCTTTAGGATTTGTAGATCGTCAGCAAGGCAACTAACACTTTGATCATACCCCTTTATGACCCAGTTTTTATGCATTATCTTCAACCTTCACACATTGCATGAGTAGGATCTCTTAACATGTGGGTCTGGGAAGTAGATACTAAGGTAGAACCTGTTACCTGTTTTATTATCAAACCCTTTGGGGTTAGTTCTACGTTATGCTTATATTGCCATGCTATGCTCGTAGACATGGTTTGGGTTTGAGTGTATCCATGACAGATGTGAGTTGTTAATTAATGGTTCAACTTAAGGTGCCAACTTTAATACACATCTGGGTGGATTGCTTGTGGGCACCTGGAGAATCCAGTGTTGTCCTAGGATATCCCGGAGTACCTGTGTGATCATCCTACAGTCCGCCACCCAGGCTCAAAGGGATCATAAGACTATTCATGCTAGAAACTTCTGTGTGCAGCCACAAGACATTATGGGCTCAAGCATAATTGAGCAAGTTGCGTGAGTTCTTGAAGAGGTGGACTAGGAAATGTAGGGGATTGTAGGTGTACCGGTCTGCCCGGGGTAAAGAGCAAATGCTTCGGAAAGATTGTGTCTCGGTCATCCGTTTCTCAAACACCCTGTAGTGCGATAAATCCAACGGAGGAGATCGAGTCTTGTGGGGAAAAGTGCTCAAACCTCTGCAGAGTGTACAAACTAATCATAGTTAGCCATGTCCCCGGTTATGGACATCTTGAGTATTTGGTTCTTGGATTATCATATGGATCTCATCACTCTAAATTGTGATGGCAAACTTGTGATGGCAAAGAATAAAAGCGACGGACTGCATAATAAAGGTTGCTACCATAAGGGGCAATATAACGTGACGTTCTTTTGCACTAAGGTGTTGAGCATACAAACAAATAAGCGCATGGCAACCTCTGCTTCCCTCTCCTAAGGGCCTATCTTTTACTTTTTAGTATTTACTTTTATGCAAAGAGTCCAAGTTTTTCTCTTTATTTCTTTTTTATATTTCTCTTTTGGCAAGCATCATGTGGTGAGGAAAGATCTAGGCACATATATCCAGTTGCATATGGGTAGCATGAGTTATTATTGTTGACATCACCCTTGAGATGAATACGTTGGGAGGCAAAACAATAAGCCCCTATCTTTCTATGTGTCCGGTTGGAACGTTTTGCTCATGTGTATGCGGTGAGTGTTAGCAATCATAGAAGACTATATGATGGTTGAGTATGTGGAGCTCTTACTTAAACTCTGTTGAATAAGTTGAATTACAATTGCTTGGTGACTGAGAACATAGGTTGTTGAGTTTCAAGAGAATTCATTGTTTGAACCTTAAGATGTGAATTGGTTGCTACTTTAACATGAGAAAATTTATGAGAAAGAATTGATGTTTTGATGCTAGGAAAAGTGATTGAATTATCATTGATCAAACTTGTGCACTTTGCTAGAATTCACACTTCATAAATTATTTCTTTTTATCATTTACCTACTCGAGGACGAGTAGGAATTAAGCTTGGGGATATTGATACGTCTCCAACGTATCTATAATTTATGAAGTATTCATGCTATTTTATTGTCATTCTTGGATATTTTACAATCATTTTATAGCAACTTTATATCATTTTTTGGGACTAACTATTGACCCAGTGCCTAGTGCCAGCTGCTGTTTTTTGCTTGTTTTTTACATCATGGGGAATCAATATCAAATGGAGTCCATACACCACGAAACATTTTGGAGATTTTTTATGGACCAGAACACCTAGGGGTTCCCCAAGGGGGGCACAACCCACTAGGGCGCGCCAGGGCCACCAGGCACGCCTAGGTGGGTTGTGACCACCTCGGTGGCCTCCCACACCGCATCTTTGCTCTATAAATACCCCACTATTCCAAAAACCCTAGGGGAGTTGATGAAAATCAATTCCAGTCGCCGCAAGTTCCAGAAACCATAGATCCAATTTAAACACCATCACAGAGGGGTGCATCATCCTCATTGGTGCCTCTGATGATGCATTAATAGTCCTTTGTAGACCTAGGGCTCCGTAGTTAGTGATACGTCTCCAATGTATCTATAATTTTTTATTGTTCTATGCTGTTATATTATCAATCTTGGATGTTTTATAATCATTTTATATCATTTTTTGGTACTATCCTATTGACATAGTGCCAAAGTGCCAGTTCTTGTTTTTCTGTGTTTTTTACATCGCAGAAAATTAATACCAAACGGAGTCCAAATGCCACGAAACATTACGGAGATTTTTTATGGACGCGAGGACACCTAATGGGCCCTGGCTGCGCTTGGGGGGTTCTCCAAGGAGAGCACAACCCACCAGGGCGCACCAGGAGACCGAGGCACGCGTTGGTGGGTTGTGCCCACCTTGTGTGCCCCAGGACCGCCTCTGTGCTCTACAAATACCCCAATATTCCTAAAACTCTAGGGGAGTCAAAGAAATATTGATCCAGCCGCCGCAGAGTCCAGAACCACCATATCCAATCTAGACACCATCTCAGATGGGGTTCACCACCTCCATTGGTGCCTCTCCGATGATGCATGAGTAGTTCTTTGTAGACCTTCGGGTCCGTAGTTAGTAGCTAGATGTCTTCCTCTCTCTCGCTGAATTCTCAATACAATGGTCTCTTGGAGATCCATAGGATGTAACTCTTTTTGCGGTGTGTTTGTTGGGATCTGATGAACTTTGAGTTTATGGTCATATCTATCTTTTTATATCCATGAAAGTATTTGAGTTTCTTTGATCTCTTTTATGCATGATCTCTTATAGCCTCATATTTCTTCTCCGATATTTTGGTTTTGTTTGGCCAACTTGATCTATTTATTTTGCAATGGGAAGAGGTGCTTTGTAGTGGGTTCGATCTTACGGTGCTTGATCCCAGTAACTGAAGTGGAACCGACACGTATGTATCATTGCTACTAAGGATAAAATGATGGGGTATGTCTCTACATAGATAGATCTTCTCTACATCATGTCATAGTTGTTATTGCATTACTCCGTTTCTCCATGAATTTAATACACTAGATGCATGCTTGATAATGGTCGATGTGTGGAGTAATACTAGTAGAATCAGGCAGGAGTCGGTCTACTAATCTTGGACGTGATGCCTATGTAATGATCATTGCCTGAATATCGTCATGATTATTTGAAGTTCTATCAATTGCCCTAGTAATTTGTTTACCCACCGTTCGGTACTTCTCTCGAGAGAAGCCACTAGTGAAACATACGGCCCCCGGGTCTCTTACTCATATTATTTACCTTCGCGATCTATTCTTTTTGCCTTTTATTTTCAGATCTATTAAACCAAAAATACAAAAATACCTTGATGCAATTTATTTTGTTTGGCGTTGTATCTATCAATATTTACAACTCTCTCACGCCCGTTTGCCAATTTCTGGCAACATTACCCGAAAGGGATTGACAACCCCTTTTACACGTCGGGTTGCGAGTAGTTGTTATTTGTGTGCAGGTGTTGTTTACGTTGTGTTGCTTGGTTCTCCTACTGGTTCCATAACCTTGGTTTCATATCTGAGGGAAATACCTACCGCCGCTGTGCTGCATCATCCCTTCCTTTTTTTGGTAAATACCGACGTAGCTTCAAGTGACATCAAAAGGAATTTCGGGCGCCATTGCCGGGGAGGATCTTCAACATATACCAGGTTCCTAATCACAAATCTCATCTCCTTGCAATTTACATTATTTTCCATTTGCCTCTCGTTTTCCTCTCCCCCACTTCACAAAAATTGCCATTTTATTAACCCCTCTTTTTCCTTCCACCATATTCTTGTCAGATCTATCCTTTGCTTGCAATCATGAGTGATTTTGGTATGGCACCAACATATGATGGGCTAACTCCTAAGATTGGACGTACGAGCAATCTGGATGTTAAAACTTTTATCTTGGGGCAAGGGAACGTTATGGGAAAAGAACGTATCCAAGAATTTTTCATTGTGTTGGGAATCTAAGTCTTGATGATGCTCCTATACTTAAAACTACTAGATCTTATGTGGATGCTATTTCAGCACTAATTCTGAAACTTGAAAGTAAATTTATTCACACCCATCCTACTTTGCAAAGATTATTTTTGAACTTCCCGTTATAAAGAATCTCACAGCTAAAAAGTTGGCCACCCTTTTCCTTATGAATGAATTGGATTACGTAAAACGGGAAGCTAGGGAAATCTTTGATTTTATGGTATGAATCCTTAAAACCTATGATAGATGAAATTCTTTACAATAGTGACTATGCTTTAAGACATTTGCTTGGGGATAATAAAATCTTTGATGAGAATCTTAAAAAGGGAGTCCTCATTTTAGATATGATCCAACATGTTTTCAATAATGTTAACCAACATTACTCTTGGATTGTTGCGGCGAATCAAAAGGGTTATGATGAACACCAACTTAGGAACACTAAGGTTTCTATCGATAATATGTTTTATGTTGTGTTTACAAAACCCCATGATGAAAACACTTCTAAGAAAGTTAAGAAGACGGATGACAAAACTTATATCCTTGTTTTATGCCTAGCTAAGGGCGTAAAACTATAGCGCTTGTTGGGAGGCAACCCAATGAATAAAATTTATTTTTTGCTTTTTGCTTCCATTTTTGAGTGTTAGAACAATTATGCTACTTTTATGATTGTTTTTTTTGTGTTTTAATTAGTGTTTGTGCCAAGTAAAGCCTTTAGGATCTTCTTGGGTGATAGTTGTTTGATCTTGCTAAAAAAACAGGAACTTTTGTGCTCGCGAAAATAATTCTCATTTTTAACCAGAGAGCCATAAAATACCCATCCTATTCACAGTAGATTGATATACGAATTTCTCAGGTTTTCATAATTGCTCAAAAAATTTAGAGTTACAGAAGTATTCGAAATATCTAGATTACTATAGACTATTCTGTTTTTGACAGATTCTGGTTTCTTTGCGTTGTGTGCTTGTTTTGATGGATCTATGGTTTTCTTTGATGAGTTTTTGCCATATAAAAGTTGGAATACAGTAGATATAATGCAAGAACAAAATATGAATTGGTTTGATACAGTAAGTGATTTATTTTCTTATACTAACGGATCTCACGAAGTTTTGTTGAGTTTTGTGTTATTGAAGTTTTCAAGTTTTGGGTTATCTTACGATGGATGAAGGAATAAGGAGTAAGAAGAGCCTAAGCTTGGAGATGCCCTGGCATCCCCTTCTATTATCCAAAAGAGAGCAAGCAACTAAGTTTGGGGATGCCCCCGAGTGGCATCCCCTCTTTCTTCTAACGACCATCGGTATTTTACTCGAAGCTATAATTTTATTCGTCACATACTATGTGTTTTGCTTGGAGTGTCTTGTATGCCATGAGTCTTTGCTTGTTTTATTTTGTGTTTTAAGTCTTGATACCTTGCTGGACACACCTATTTGAGAGAGCCAAAATTATGTCATGACTTGTTAGAATTGCTCTCTATGCTTCACTTAAATTTTTTATGAGCTATGGACTTGCTCTAGTGCTTCACTTATATCTTTTTGAGCATGGTGTGCTTTAGTATTTTTGACAAATGCTATCTTGCTTCACTTAGATTTATTTGAGAGGTAATAATTTTCAAGAAAATCTCTTTTGCTTCACTTAAATTAATTTGAGAGAAAGAAAAAAATTATGCCCATGATCTTCACTTATATTTGTTTGAGCTTGTCAAAAGCAACATATGAAAATTAGTTCCAAGATGATGTGATATGTGAGTTATGTTGATGACTAGTTATGCTTTAGTAAGAATATTCATGTTAAGGTTTGTGATTCCCTATGCAAGCACGAAAGTCAATAATTATGCAATGAAATTATATCCAACTTGTGGTGCATTATTCCGTGTTAATTATCCTTAATGCTCACTTATGAGATTATTCGTTTCTTGGTTGGTCGCTTCTCAATATTTTGCTAGCCTTCATTTTGCACTAAGTATGATCACTACATGCGCATCCAAAAACCATTAAACCAGTTTTGCCACATGAGTCCACTATATCTAGCTATATGCAGTATTCTTTTACCATTCTAAGCAAATTTGTATGTGCCATCTCTAATTTTCAAAATAAACTTATCTTTTGTGTGTTCGTTTCGCTCGCGGAGCGGAGAGGGGTGGCTAATATTTTCCATGCTAAATGTGTTATTTTCAAGATGAGTGTTTATTCACTTGTCATTGCATGAGAGTAGGGCAAAGGTATTAGGGATGCCCAGTCCTGAAATGAAAAATGAATTTAATTTATGTTGTCAAATAATAAATTCCTTGGGAAGTGTTGGTATGGAAGGCACCCGTGGATACAGTTAGCCATGGAAAGTGAAAGTATGGTGGAAAAAGGAATAAACTTTATTTTCTGTTTGGGAACCACCTATGATATATCTAGCATGGAAAGTGTTGTGAACTCTAAGTCATTTTCGTTGGTGGGAAGGGCACACCTCCCAAAATGTTTTTATCTCTAAGTTTTTTGCTTTAAGCTCTGGCACCTCTACAAATCCCTACTTCCCTCTATGAAGGGCCTTTCTTTTACTTTATGCAATTTTTATTTTTGAATTTGAGTCTCCTTCTTCTCTTACAAAAGCACCAACCAGGAGGCAATATAATTGTACTTGAGCATTGGGTGTAGTTAATATGTGAGTGTGTTTCATGAATGGATCAATGATTGAGCATGATGGGATAGGGATAGCTTATTTTAGCGTTGATATTTTGAAAGACATGGTTGCTTGTTGATATGCTTGAGTATTTAAGTTATCATGTCAAAACTAGACTATTGGTTTGAACAATATAAAAGTCCAAATGTCCATGCTATAAAGAAAATAATATTATATGAAATGTTAGGCAGCATTCCACATCAAAAATTCTGTTTTTATCACTTACCTACTCAAGGACGAGTAGGAGTTAAGCTTGGCGATGATGATACATCTGCAACGTATCTATAATTATTGATTGCTCCATGCTGTTATATTATCAATCTTGGATGTTTTATATTCATTTTATAGTCATTTTATATCATTTTTTTGGTACTAACCTATTGACATAGTGCTAAGTGGCAGTTGCTGTTTTTTTGCATGTTTTTTAGATCGCAGAAAATCAATACCAAATAGAGTCCAAATGCCACGAAACTTTACAGAGATTTTTTATGGACTAAAAGACACTTAATGGGCCCTGGCTGCCCCTGGGGGTGCTCCGTGGAGAGCACAGCCCACCAGGGCACGCCAGGAGGCCCAGGCGCGCCTTGGTGGGTTGTGTCCACCTCGGGTGCCCCCGGACCGCCTATTTGCTCTATAAATACCCCAATATTCCTAAAACACTAGGGGAGTCGACGAAATATTGATCCAGCCGCCGCAGAGTCCAGAACCACCAGATCCAATCTAGACACAATCTCGGATGCGGTTCACCACCTCCATTGGTACCTCTCCAATGATGCGTGAGTAGTTCTTTGTAGACCTTCGGGTTTGTAGTTAGTAGCCAGATGGCTTCCTCTCTCTCTCGCTGAATTCTCAATACAATGGTCTCTTGGAGATCCATTTGATGGAATTCTTTTTGCTTGTGTTTGTTGGGATCTGATGAACTTTGAGTTTATGATTAGATCTATCTATTTATATCCATGAAAGTATTTGAGTTTCTTTGATCTCTTTTATGCATGATCTCTTATAGCCACGTATTTCTTCTCTGATATTTGGGTTTTGTTTGGCCAACTTTATCTATTTATCTTGCAATGGAAAGAGGTGCTTTGTAGTGCGTTCGATCTTACGGTGTTGATCCCAATGACAGAACGGGAACCAACATGTATGTATCGTTGCTACTAAGGATAAAACAATGGGGTCTATCTCTAAATATATAGATCTTGTCTACATCATGTCATCGTTCTTACTGCATTACTCCGTTTCTCCATGAACTTATTACACTAGATGCATGCTACATAGCGGTTGATGTGTGGAGTAATAATAGTAGATGAGGCAGGAGTCGGTCTACTAATCTTGGACGTGATGCCTATGTAATGATCATTGCTTGGATATCATCATGATTATTTGAAGTTCTATCAATGGCCCAACAGTAATTTGTTCACCCACCGTTTGCTATTTTTCTCGAGAGAAGCCACTAGTGAAACCTACGGCCCCCAGGTCTCTTTCTCATATTATTTGCCTTCGTGGTCTATTTTATTTGCCTTTTATTTTTAGATCTATTAATCAGAAATACAAAAATACCTTGCTGCAATTTATTTTATTTGGCGTTCGATCTATCGATATTTATGACTCTCCCACGTCCGTTTACCAATTTCTGGCACCGTTACCTGAAAGGGATTGACAACCCCTTTTACACGTCGGGTTGCGAGTAGTTGTTATTTGTTATTTGTGTGTAGGTGATGTTTACGTTGCGTTGCTTGGTTCACCTACTAGTTCGATAAACTTGGTTTCATATCTGGGGGAAATACCTACCTCCGCTGTGTGGCATCATCCCTTCCTCTTTGGGGAAATATCGATGTAGCTTCGAGCGACATCAGTTAGTAGCTAGATGGCTTCAGTCGGATCCGGGGTTCCGGCAGACCCTTGAGGTTTGAACATTGGGGTGCGTGCGAAGGTTTTCTCCCTATCGATCCACGCCCTAGCTCTCTGAGATCTCGCAGATGAACACGACAAACTCTTGACACAGAAAGACACAAGATTTATATTGGTTCAGGCCACCATTGTGGTGTAATACCCTACTCCAGTGTGGTGGTGGTGGATTGCCTCTTGGGCTAATGATGAACAGTACAAGAGGAAGAACAGCCTCCTGAGGTCGAGGTGTTCTTGTGTTTGGTGAGCTTGTGTGTGTGAGGATCGGAATCAGCTACCGACTTGTGATGGTGTCGATCCGATGCCCCTCATGGTGGTGGCTAGTTCTACTTATATAGGCCCTGGTCCTCTCCCCAAATATTGAGTGGGGAGGGAGCCAACAACGGCCAATTCGAAAGGGGACAACTAGTACAAGCTATCCTGACAAAAGGTGGTCTTCGCCTGCAAAAGGCTCTGGTGATGACGCCGTCTTGGGCTCCATGGTGACCTCTGTCTTGCCTCCTTCTAATCCTGGTCTCGTTGCACCAATATGGAAACCTTTGCTTGATGCCTTGGTACTCCGCGCATGCGCTTGCCCCCTTAACACCAAAGAGGAAACAAGGACGCTGCACGCGCTGGCGCCCGCCTATCGCCCGCCTTGTCTCATTCGTCATGGCTCACGTCACGAGGGGCCTCGCGAGGTTTTCCTTGCCTTGATCTCTCCGCCCCTCGTGAGCCTGCCTGATGAGGCTGCTCTTGAGGAGGTCTTGCATCGTCCGCCCTGTGAGGCTTGGCCCCTCGCGAGGGTCTTGAATGTCTTGTCGATGAAGATGGGCCGTACGACCCCGCCAGCCCAGCCACGCCGTGGGCCGCAGGCAGACAAGTCTGGGGACCCCCGTTCCCAGAACGCCGACAGTAGCCCCCGGGCCCAAGGCGCGCTCGGGCTTGTCTTCGAGGCGAAGCCAAAGGGTCAAGCGCGTAGCGCCACGGGCCCCAAAAGCCCGCGGCCTCGGTTGATGCATGGTGGTTGATTGGACGTGGGCGTCTCCGCTTCCCCAGGCTGCCTTTGAACCTGCATGGCTATGCGGCCCCGCAACCTACACAGTTATTCTCCCATTGCGCACGCCTTGCTCCCTCGGTCCTTCTGCTTCCTCGAGACTATGCTCCTCCTCTCCAATCTGACCTGCACTCCGCCTGCTTCGCTGCCATGGTGCCGAAACAAGAAGACAAGGGGAAGAAGCCTCTTTCCCCGCCTGGTTCGCCTCCAGCTGCCAAGCCTGCAGTCGGCCGGTCCTTGGTGCTCAACGATGAGGCCATGGACAAGGTGTGCCCCATGCTCGCCACTAGTTTTAACGAGTGGGGGGAGACTGTGGCTTGGCCTGCGTCTCGCGCTCGTATTGCTCGGGTGGTCACCGAGGTCCCAAGCTTCATTGGTGTCCTCTGGGCAGGCCTGATCCCTCCTTCTCTGCCTTCTTCAATGTGGTGCTTGAGCACCACCAGATCCATGTGCTGCATCTCGACCCCCAATCTGTGACTCTCATCGCTGTCTTCGCCTTCATGTGCGAAGCCATGGTGGGCATTGCTCCCTCCGTGGCCCTTCTCCGCCACTTCTTCTCGCTGCATCTGACTGATCCCCAGCAAAGCTCGGGGTGCGTTAGCTTCCAGGCCTTGGCTGCGACGGCTGGCGTCGGGATCGACTGAGAGCTTCCTCCATCCACGCATGAGTTTTAGACATGGTGGGTATTCGTCGACGCCGGTGTGCTTAGCCCTCTGCTCCAGGCCCCGTCAACGCCCGCTGTTCCCCACTCTTGCTGGGGCCACGAGAGGCTCGTGAGAACCCGTCTTGCCCCTGTCTGGTTCAGGCTAAGGATGTTGAAAGACCGTGGCGTGACCGCGCTGATGGTGGTGAAGGAGTACATCAAGCACCGGGTTGCTCCGCTTCAACACCATTCTCGCCCGATGTGGATCCAGACGAGTGGGGGCTGTGTCCAGACGGCCTGGTGGGATCCCGTGAGAATCCTGCTAGCGTGGTTCCCTTCTTGGTTGCTGTTGCCGAGCTCGTCCCGAGTGTAAGCGCGAGGGGACGAGCGCCACCAGAGGTTGGCAGCTCGAGCGCTGATGTGTAGACGCCGCCTGGGGCTCCTGAGGCGTCATCCTCATGATCCGTGATCCTGGGTCGCTGGTAGCTGAGGTGATGCAGCATGCGGCTCCCGAGGCCGGAACTCCGGAGGCCTCAAGAGGTCATGGTGAGACGGCTCCCGGCTATTCTGCGCAGCCGGGCAGCCCTGAAGTTGTCCTCTTGAGCACTTCCCCGACTACTCCCCGCACTGCCCGCCATGTTCAGTGCTTTGGCCAGCTTTGCGTGGACTTCGAGGAGCTCTGCAAGAGGAAAGGATCTCCGAGCGGCAGCGGTACCTTCGGGCCGTTGAAGCAATGAAAGCACATTGCCGTTGACGAGTAAGTATCTTATCTTGGTGATCTTCCGTGTGCCGCCTTCCTTCCCTGACGATTGTCCCCCCAAGGCCCCTTCTGCCAAGGTCGTGAAGCCTCCTGAAAAGGAGCTCCCTCTCGTCCTGTCGCACCCGCCAAGCTCCAGTGCCGCAGGTTCGGGCGCCGCACATGGCATGGGGTCATTCGTGGGAGTCGGTCCGTCATCAAGGCGCCCCGAGCTCGGGCCTTCGTCGTCCTTTCTTTGCGGCCTTGCTCGGAGCGCAGCACGCGTGCCAAGGGCTCCTCCCTAATCATGGTCGGCAGTTGGCTGTCCCCGTTCCCAGGGTCTTCTTCAAGCAATGGGACCTGCTCGGTTTGGGCCCCTCGCGAGGGCCGTTCGGTGCCAGGGGCCGCGCCAAGCCCCCAGCCCCCTGCCGAGAGGAGGTGCTCCGCACCGGGCGTTTCCCACAGCCCCTAGAGCAGAGGGCGAGATGGGCCATGCTCTTAACTTCTAGCACCGGGCGTCTCTCTCTCTCTCCCTCTCTCTCTCTCCCTCCCTCTCTCTCTCTCTCTCTCTCTCGAGTCTCAATGGTCTCTTGGAGATCTATTTGATGTTACTCTTTTTGCAGTGTGTTTGTTGGGATCCGACGAACTTTGAGTTTATGATCAGATCTATGTTTTTATCCATGAAAGTTATTTGAGCCCTTTGATCTCTTATATGCATGATTACTTATAGCTTTGTATTTCTTCTCCGAAACTTTGGTTTAGTTAGGCCAACTAGATTGATTTGTCTTGCCATGGGAAGAGGTGCTTTGTGATGGGTTCGATCTTACCGTGCTTGATCCCAGTGACAAAAAGGGAACCGACACACGTGTATAGTTGATATTAAGGATAACAACATGGGGTCTATTTCTAAATAAATAGATCTTGGCTACATCATCTCATCGTTCTTATTGCATTACTCCATTTCTCCATGAACTTAATACACTAGATGCATGTTGGATAGTGGTCGATGTGTGGATTAATAGTAGTAGATGCAAGCAGGAGTCGGTCTACTAATCTTGGACGTGATGCCTATATAATGATCATTGACTGGATATCGTCATGATTATTTGAAGTTCTATCAATTGCCCAACAGTAATTTGTTTACCCACCGTATGCTATTTTCTTGAGAGAAGCCACTAGTGAAATCTACGGCCCCGGGGTCTCTTCTTTATTATATTTGCCTTCACGATCTATTTTTATTTGCTATTATTTTCAGATCTATTAATCCAAAAAAACAAAAATACCTTGCTGAAATTTTTATTTATTTATTTTATCTCGCGATCCCTAGAGATCTATTTATCTAGTCTACTACAATTTTAACTATCTTTTTACCCGTGAGGGATTGACAACCCCTCTCTTACGTAGGGTTGCAAGTATTTGTTCTTTGTGTGCAGGAGCTGTTTACGTGGTGTGGCGTGGTTCTCCTATTGGTTCGATGACCTTGGTCTCATCACTAAGGGAAATACCTACCGTAGCCATGCTGCATCATCCCTTCCTCTTTGGGGAAATACCACTAGTGGAAAAAGGATCAAACGTGAAGCACATTAGTGCCGGTTTGTATTTGAGCCGGCACTAATGTATACATTAGTGCCGGTTCCAATGGCTAGCCGGGCCGCTTTCATTAGTACCGGTTCGTGGCGAACCTTTAGCACCGGTTCGTGCCACGAACCGGTACTAATGAGAGTGGTGGCAGGATGTTGTCAGACAGGTGGCCCTCCAGCCCCTTTAGTACCGGTTCTTGGCACGAACCGGTACTAAAGGTCGTCCTACATAAACCCTTCGTCCACCCGAGCTCGCTCTGTTCTTCCCCTTTCCCCTCTCCTCTCTGTTCTTCCCCTCTTCCTCTCGAGCTCATCACACATTTTGCCCAAAATCTGTCAAGATTTGAAGGCCCCCATCCATTCAAATGATCACAAAGGTTAGCAACTTTGTCCTTTCATCTCTCATTGCTAGATTAGCTCTTGCAATTCTTTATATAGTGATTAATTTGTGAGTTTAGTAATTTGGGAGGATATATATATGTGCTAGTATTTGATTTATATGCAATTTGAGGTCAAAAATAACACTTAGTTTGCATATGTAGGTGTGGTTTACTTAGTGCCTTCTAAATCTCCATCGTAGCCACCGTCGATCGCCCGCACCGTCCCGTCGCCGGCACCACCTTGTGGTGAGCCTCTAGTTCATGGAATTTTATATAAAAATTGATGTTTGTGTGATTTGGATATATAGTTACTCGTATAATTATCTTACCCGTACGTTGTTTGTTATACATATAGTGCCATGGTTTTGGTATCCGTCCCCGTCGGCCCTAGTCCTTGTTATGATTCGGATGTGGTATGTATATTCTCTTTTAAAACTAGTTGCATTTCGTGTTTATGACAAATTATGCCCATCAAGTTGACATAGAAATTTTTTCTAGGAGGTATGTGAGCCGGAAATTCCAACCGACCCTATTGCCGAGAGGTTAAATTTAGTTGAAAGAGAAAACGAGTACTTGAAAGAAAAATTGAAAAGAATTGAGGGGGAGAAGATGGAATTGGAGTTGCATGTTGCCGATGTCGTCGATGATCACAAGATGAAGATGGAGAAAATGCGCTTGAAGATTAGAAAGATTAGAAAATATGCCATCGATAGTGAGGCTTGGTATCATTATGCTGTTGGATCCATTGTTACCTTAGTTGCGATCTTGATCGTATTTGTTGTTGCATTTAAATGCTTTAGCTAGAGAGTTATTTGTTTGTTGCATTTAAGTGTTCTATGAACTTTATGTATGAACTTGTATTAATTTGGTCTATTCGGTGTTGTGTAATGAAGATGAGCCAGCAATGGATGTACGATGACCAATGCTCTCCCTAGTTCGTTGAGGGTGTGCATACTTTTCTGCTTGCGGCTGAGGCAAACAAGCGGGCGGATGGTTTTATGCCTTGTCCATGTGCTCGCTGTAAGAATGGTCACAATTACTCTATGTCAAGAACCATTCACGTCCACCTGTTTAAGTCCGGTTTCATGCCCCATTATAATGTTTGGACCAAGCACGGAGAAAGAGGGGTTATGATGGAAGACAATGAAGAATAAGAGGACGACAACAGCTATCCTGGCCATGGGTTCCCTGAATACGATGATACAACAATGGGGGAAGAAGCTGAGCCAGTAATGCAGGAAGAAGCTGAGCCAGCAATGCGGGAAGAAGCTGAAGAAGAGGCATCAGATGAGCCCGTTGATGATCTAGCTCGGGCCATTGCCGATGCAAAGAGAAACTGCGCAAGTGATTTGGAGAAGAAGAAGTTGCAGCACATGTTAGAGGATCACAAAAAATTGTTGTACCTGAATTGCGTAGGTGACAAGAAAAAGCTGGGCACCACACTAGAATTGCTGCAATGGAAGGCAGAGAATGGTGTATCTGACAAGGGATTTGGAAAGTTGCTGGTAATGATAAAGGATATGCTTCCAAAGGACAACGAATTGCTCGAGAGTATGTACGAAGCAAAGAAGGTTGTCTGCCCTCTAGGGTTAGAGGTGCAGAAGATACATGCATGCCCTAATGATTGCATCCTCTACCGCGATGAGTACGAGGATTTGAACGCTTGCCCGGTATGTGGTGCATTGCGCTATAAGATCAGCCGCGATGACCCTAGTGATGTCGAGGGCCGGCGCCCCAGGAAGAAGATTCCTGCCAAGGTGATGTGGTATGCTCCTATAATACCACGGTTGAAACGTTTGTTCCAAAACAAAGAGCATGCCAAGGCGATGCGATGGCACAGAGAAGACCGTAAGAAAGACGGAAAGTTGAGAGTACCCGCTAACGGGTCGCAGTGGAGAAAAATCGAAAGAAACTACGGGAAGGAGTTTGCAGATGACGCAAGGAGCGGATGGTTTGCTCTAAGCGCAGATGGCATTAATCCTTTTGGGGAGCAGAGCAGCAACCATAGCACCTGGCCTGTGACTCTATGTTTGTATAACCTTCCTCCTTGGTTGTGCATGCAGCGGAAGTTCATTATGATGCCAGTGCTCATCCAAGGCCCTAAGCAACCCGGCAACGACGTTGATGTGTACCTAAGGCCATTAGTTGAAGAACTCTTACAACTGTGGAATGGAACAGGTGTACGTGCGTGGGATGAGCACATGGGGGAACAATTTGACCTAAAGGCGTTGTTGTTCGTGACCATCACTGATTGGCCTGCTCTCAGTACCCTTTCAGGACAGACAAACAAGGGATACCGCGCATGCATGCACTGTTTGGACGATACCGACAGTATATATTTGGGTAATAAGAATGTGTACCTGGGCATCGTCGATTTCTTCCGAGCAGGCATCCCGTAAGAAAGAAAGGCAAGCATTTCAAAGGTGAGGCGGATCACCGGACGAAGCCTCGCCACCGTACTGGTGCTGATGTACATGATATGGTCAAGGATTTGAAGGTGGTCTTTGGAAAGGGTCCTGGTGGACAACCTGTTCCGAATGACGCTGACGGACGCGTACCCATGTGGAAGAAGAAATCTATATTTTGGGACCTGTCCTATTGGAAAGACCTCGAGGTCCGCTCCGCAATCGACGTGATGCACGTGATGAAGAATCTTTGTCTGGCCCTGCTTGGCTTCTTGGGCATGTATGGGAAGACAAAAGATACACCTGAGGCACGGGAGGACCAGCAACGTATGCACGGAAAAGACGGCATACATCAGGGTCATGCAAGCTACGCTCTTACCAAAGAAGAGAAGGAAATCTTCTTTGAATGCCTGCTCAGTATTAAGGTACCGTCTGGCTTCTCGTCGAATATAAAGGGAATAATAAACATGGCAGAGAAAAAGGTCCAGAACCTAAAGTCTCATGATTGCCACGTGATTATGACGCAACTGCTTCCGGTTGCATTGAGGGGGCTTCTACCGGAAAATGTTCGATTAGCCATTGTGAAGCTATGTGCATTTCTCAATGCAATCTCTCAGAAGGTAATCGATCCAGAAATCATACCAAGGTTACAGAATGATTTGGTGCAATGTCTTGTCAGTTTCGAGTTGGTGTTCCCACCATCCTTCTTCAACATCATGACGCACGTCCTAGTTCACCTATGCGAAGAGATTAACATTTTGGGTCCTATATTTCTACACAATATGTTCCCCTTTGAGAAGTTCATGGGAGTCTTGAAGAAATATGTTCGTAACCGTGCTAGGCCAGAAGGAAGCATCTCCAAGGGCCATCAAAATGGGGAGGTCATTGAGTTTTGTATTGACTTTATTCCTGACCTTAAGCCGATTGGTGTTCCTGAATCGCGGCATAAGGGCAGACTGGATGGAAAAGTCACGCTAGGAGGGGAACAAATAATATGTATGGACGGACATTCTCTCACTGAAGCACACTACACAGTTCTACAGAATTCCGCCTTGGTGGCTCCGTATATGGATGAACACAAGAATTTGCTACACTCCAAACACCCAGAGCGGTCTCATGACTGGATTACACGTGAACAAACCAGGAGTTTCGCCAGCTGGTTGCAAGCACGTACCATGCATGACACCTCTATTGAAGATGACCTGTACTTGCTGTCCCAGTTACCATCTTCGAATATAATGACTTTCAAAGGGTACGAGATAAATGGTAATACATTTTACACGATCGCCCAAGATAAGAAGAGCACCAACCAAAACAGTGGTGTCCGCTTTGATGCAGAAACCAAGACGGGAAAGGAAACATATTATGGTTATATACAGGACATATGGGAACTTGACTATCGACGTGGTTTGAAGGTCCCTTTGTTTCGGTGCAAATGTGTCAATATGACACAAGGCGGGGTAACGGAAGACCCGCAGTACAGAATGACAACAGTGGGTCTCAACAATCTTGCATATGCAGACAAACCATTCGTCCTAGCCAATGATGTGGCACAGGTTTCTATGTGAAGGACATGTCTACCAAGCCAAGAAAAAGAAAAGATAAGGAAGCGAATGCATCGTACGACGAGCCAAAGTGGCACATAGTTCTTTCTGGGAAGAGAAACATCATGGGAGTGGATGACAAGACAGACAAGTCAGAAGATTATGAAAAGTTTGATGAAATTGCTGCATTCACAGTGAATATTGACCCAAGCATCCCGTTAAATGATGAAGATATTCCATGGCTACGACGCAAAAGGACACACGCGAAGAAAAAGTTTCACACCCAAAGATCTGGGATGTGATCGGCTTAACTATCATCACTTTCATCTGTGTTTCACACCCAGGAGGGAATCTCTGTAATAGTTAGGGTAGCTAGTTATGTGTTTTGGCATTTGAAACGCGAAGAAATTTTATGTGCAAGCAAATTCTTTCATGCATTTACTGATTTTTTTCAGCTAAATGACCCTGAAATTGAAAAGCATTTCAAATGAACTCAGAAAAGGATGAAAGTTGGCATGGTATCGTAATTTCACCCACATAGCATGTGCAAAAAAGTAGAGAGGGTTACCGCAAAAACTGGATGCACTTCGTGTACAAAATGGACAATCTGTTTCGAAGTATCAGGGTTTCGGACGAAAACTCATCCGTTACAAAGGCATTTCATTTTTTAAATAACCTAAGCATTACCAAGTTGGATATAATGATAAAACACACTAATATTAAACATAAGAAAAAAGAATCACTGAAAAATCTATTTTCAAAGTTAAGTTATTCACAAAAATAAATAAAGCAAAAAAAATAAGAAAAAAAGCCCACCTACTGGGCCACAGCGGCCTGCATACGACTAGAAACCCAAATTCAAGTTGGGCCAGGATGCAGGCCCGCTAGCCCAGTAGGCCCAACAGGGCATCGCAGAAGAGGTAGGCCCAAAAGGCCTCCTTAAGAGAGGAGCTCGAGACAGCAGCGACGGTGGGGCTTATAAGCAGGTGCGAGTGCCCGTCGGCTAGCGAGGTGGGACTAAACTTTTGTGCCCCTCGCCTGGCAGCGCACACCCTTTAGTACCGGGTCGTGGCACCAACCGGTACTAAAGGGGGGGGCCTTTAGTACCGGTTGGAGCCACCAACCGGTACTAAAGGGGGTCGCTTCCCGCCGCATGGGCTAGCCAAAACAGACCTTTAGTACTGGTTGGTGGCTCCAGCCGGTACTGAAGGTGGGTTCTATATAAGAAAACACTTCAAAATTTCGTCAGTTTCTCATCTCTCCCTCTGCTTCTTCTCCTCTGCACCGTCGCCCACCGCCCCCGCCGTCTCCATATCCCTCGTCACCGCTCCAGCCCGTCGCCGCCCTGTCGTCCCGTCCCCATCGTCCCCGTCATCACCGCCGCCCCGTCCCGGCCACGTCGTCACCGTCCCCGTCGTCGTCGCCGCCCCGGCCCGTACGTCCCCATCCCCATCGTCGCCGCCCCGTCGTCGCCGCGCCCGTCGCCGTCCTCGTCGCCGCGCGCCCCCCGTCGCCTCTCGCCTCGCCGGCCGGTGAGCACGCGCACACACACACATACATTTTTAGTTATAGATTTTTTCTGTTTTTTAGAAATTGTTAGATGTTTTTCTGTTTTTTAGAAATAGTTAGAAATGTTAGAATTGTTAGAATAGTTAGAAATGTTAGAATTGTTAGAAATGTTAGAATTGTTAGAATTTTTTCTGTTTTTCAGTTATAGAAATAGTTATAAAAAAGTTAGAATTGTTAGAAACTTTTCTGTTTTTTAGTTATAGAAATAGTTATAAAAAAGTTAGAATTGTTAGAAATTTTTCTGTTTTTTAGTTATAGAAATAGTTATAAAAAAGTTAGAAATTTTTCTTTTTTTAGTTATAGAAATATTAGAAATATAGTTATATATAGCATTGTTAGAAATGTTATAGAAATGTTAGAAATTTTAGTTATCAAAATCCAATCATTAAAAAAATGTTACTTTTTGCGGGCATATAGCTAGTATTTGTTGTCGATGATGCCCGGCCCGCATCCTCGCCGTCGACACGTCCGCGACGACATCCAGCTGACCCATGTCCGGGACTGCGCTCCACCGGG
The DNA here is from genome assembly GCF_002162155.2 of Triticum dicoccoides. Taxonomy (NCBI): domain Eukaryota; kingdom Viridiplantae; phylum Streptophyta; class Magnoliopsida; order Poales; family Poaceae; genus Triticum; species Triticum dicoccoides. The sequence goes on along the minus strand of NC_041382.1, from coordinate 697,407,082 downwards.
CTGGCACTGGGAGGTGCTGCCTGGAGGGGCGCGCCGCTTGATGAGGAACCCGGCCCCGGGTCCCGTCGTCGACCCTGATCTCGTTTGGTGGCATTCGCGTGGGCCAGTTTCGGTGCGGAGGGAGCCGGTCCCGCCGGAGGTGGTACGTCGTCGTGTCAGGGAGGAGGACGAGCTCGTCCATCGCTACATGGTTGCGTTAGAGGGCGGCAGGTTCTCCAATACCTGGCAGTTTCTTTAGGGATCTCACTTCAGCTATGATCCTGTGAGGGTTCCTTCTCTTTGGGTGTCCACCGCCCGCGCCACAGGAACCGCGAGTGTCCTAGATTCTTCTGTAGTATTTGATCTTTAATTAGCTACCTAGCCAGTGATGTACTATTCAATATTATATATTATTCGAGACGATGTATTCGAGATTAAATCTATTATTCGAGACGATGTATTCGAGATTATATCTATTATTCGAGACAATGTATTCGAGATTATATCTATTATTCGAGATTATACTAAATTGTTTTATATTTCTTTTGGCATAGTTAAATAAAAGCTATGGCGGACAATACCGACAGAGAGAGAGAACAGACCATGTCCGATATCATACGTGGGCCAGATGATGATCAGAATGAAGAAGATTTTGACGGCTCCAAATTTCTAAACAACACCGGAGAGGGTGATATGATATTCGATCGCGACGACCGAGAAGATGAAGTCATGAACTACGACGAAGAACATGTTGATCCTGAAACAACAAACACCGGCGAGGTATATATATTTATATAAGCGGGAATCTGGTGATCATCGCATGTTTTAAATGAGTTGAAGATATATTAACGAATCGATCTTTCTTCTTTCAGCCATCCGGATCGAGCAAATCTTCAGGCAAAAGGACGAAACGAGGCCCGAACAAAAAGTTGAAGGAGGGCGTAAAGTACAATATCGAGGCATTCAAACCTAATGGCGAACCATTAGCGCCTAAGAAGATTGCGGACAAGTTCGTTCATCAGTGCGGAGTTCTTGTGAAGGACCAACTCCCGATCTCCCTTCAAGAATGGAGAAAGCCAGCAAAGCCACGTCCAAATGTTACTTTTGTCGACGAGAATAAAAAAACTGCTTTGGGATACTCTCATGGAACATTTCACCCTACCAGATGATTTCACAGAAGCATATTTGCGAAAAGTCAAGGACGCTGCTTTTAGGAAGATGGCAGTTGCATTCAAGAACCACAAGAGAACGACCTGGGAGAAGTACGTCAAGGGAGGAAGGATGACTCCAGTATTCGAGGGGATACTAGAGAATCAAAGTGCTCATTGGGACGATTTCGTGAAATTCAAGGATTCAGAATTTGCTAAGGAATGGTCAAGAATAAACAAGAAGAATGCCGAAAAAAAGGATAAGTTCCATAAGCTGGGGCCAGGTGGCTACGCGGTGGCAATGCCTAAGTGGGAAAAGTCTGAGAAAGAGATGGAGGATGCAGGTGTCACTCCGGTTACTAAGAGCTGGCCCCCCAGGTGCAGGACTTGGTTCTATGCGCATGGGGGGAGTTGGACCCGTTTACAGGCAATGTTTCGGCGAAGGCATGTCTGAACGGAGCCGACGATGCGCTACTTGTTGCAATAGAAGAGGCTCGATCGGGGGTGTTCCAGCCCAACAGAGAGAACGACGAGCTTACGCGTGCCCTGGGAAATCCTGAACACCCAGGAAGAACATGAGGCAAGGGCGCTATTCCGTGGTATGAGGGGTTTTCGGACTGGAACACCGACTACAGAACACCGACTACAAGATTGCGGAGGAGAAGAAGAGGAAGATGGAGGAGGAGCAGAGGAAGCGGGACTATGAACGCCTTCAAGGCCTAGAAGCAAGTCAAGCGGAATTGGCAGCTAAATTCCAGCGGCAGCAGGAGCAGATCGACTCACTTAGCCAGCAAAGGGGGTCTTAGCAGCTGTAGCAACTAGCGGATGATCCAGCATTGGATACCACCGCCCCATCCATGCCGAGAAGCAGCATGGGTTCCGCCCCGGGCGACGCAGTAGTGTTGGATAGATACCCCGTGGATGACATCATGGAGAACACTAACTGCGAGCTACACTTCAAAATGAAGAACATATCCAAGAAGGTGGCGGACGCCGTTGATTTTTCAAATTCCCCCGAGGCAACCTTCCATTGCAACCCGATTCTAGCGGGCTATGCTCGTGTCTTGGTTGATGAGGTGGTGGACCCATATTCGGAGCTACAGCTTGACATTCCTGGAGGTGACGACGAGCACACATTGGGAGAGGCCATACATCGTGTCATCCTATGGAGAAAGGATTGCATCATCTTTCGAAGTCCGCCACCAAGTCAGAAAACTCCCGCTCCTCCAAGTCCACCAACGCGTGAGGCCACTCCTCCTCCTCCAAGTCCGGCAAAGTGTCAGGCCACTCCTCCTCCAAGTCCGACACAGCGTTAGACGTCCACTCCTCCTCCAAGTCCGGCACAACCTCAGGCCACTGCAATTCCGGCACAGCTTCAGGCCACTCCTCCTCGTCCAACTCAGCCCTGTTAGCCGTCTCCGCCGCCTCAACAATCGTAGAAGAGACACCCCGCAGCTATGGTGCGTAGCGGTACGAGTCGAGGTCATAGTACAGGAAGTACAGGCGGAGGCAAGCGATATAAATATGGTCCAAACCTCACTACTCCTCTTCCTGTGAGGGCTTACGACAGGACCGAGGAGCAAACCAATGCCATAGTGTAGGCAGAACTCGACGCCCATTTTGGACCGAAACCGCCACCGCCGCCAAGGGAGAAAGTGCCTGCGGAAGTAGTTGACCACTTCATTCGTATGGCTCAACCACCAGCTCCTAAGCCTGTTGACACAGACTATGAGCGCCACATCAGGAAGTTACATTGACGACGTCTACAGAAGGAGGCGAGCTCGAGCTCGAGCAAACAACAAGCAGCTGTCAAAAAATGCGGGAAAACCGTTGCCCAGCTGGGAAAACAGGCGGCACAATCGATCCCCTGCTTGTTGTGCCGCCAACAACACGTGACAGTATGCGCGCCCAATATTATTGTGGCCAAACAGTTTACGTTCCCGAGGTGGGGGATGTGGTAATAACCCAGGAGCATATAATGCAGGCTGAAGAACTCAAGATCACTGTTGGACAACTCCTCGAGATCGAGGACATGCCTGGGATTACAGAGGAGGAAATAAAACGGAAACATGTCTGGGGCCAACCTTTGGTCGAGCCAGAAGATGTCAACAAGCTCCCAACGAGAATGTATGAATTGCATCAATGGTACATGGACATTACCAAGAGATCCGATCGAGAGTCCACATGGTCTATGTCAAGAAGGATGATTACTACCATGAGAAAGCTGTGGCCGTTGAGTATCCTGAACTGTTTCTGTTATACTATCAAGACGCACTCGACAAATCTATCGTCAGTTGCTATTGTCTGTAAGTGATTTCTTTCTGTAATTTAACTCTCAAGCTAGCTGTAGTGATCCTTTTGATCAATCATTACCTGTAATTATCCTCACTATATTCTTTTCTGTGGTATTATGCAGGATGAAGATGTATGAAATGAGAAAAGGTGGACGCTATGGCATTGGGTTCATTGACCCAAACACCGTTAATGAATACACATGGAAAATAAACAAGCATCAAGAGAAAGAGGTAGAGGACAGCATGCTAGAGTTCTTGAAGCGCCTCAAATACAATGAAGATATACTACTTCCTTACAACTTCCAGTGAGTCACACTTTCTTGTACTACAAATTCTTTGTTTTTGCCTACTAGCTAGCTAGCTACATGTTTTTGCTTACATATGCCCGCTTAATTAAGACATGCAAACGTGTGTGCATGCAGATTTCACTGGATCTTGTGTATCATTAAAGTTGACGCCGGAACAGTTGAAATACTGGACTCGCTACTTAAAAAACAAAGTGACTATAACATCTTGTTTGGGATAGTCAACAGGTAATTTCAATCATTATTAACTATATATCTCGGCCTATTTAGTAATTCGTCATTTCATGATATGAACTATTTAATAACCCCTTTATTCATTTTCTTTGTCGGCGGGCAGGGCTTGGGAAAGGTTCATCAGCGTCACGGAAGGCCAATGGAAACCAAAGCTGAAATGGTTTCGATCCAAGGTAAGTAATTAAGTAGTACTAGCTAGCTAGCTGCCATCTCTTTAATTATCATGCTTGATTAATTATTATCTGATCAAATTAAATTCCATTCTCGTAATAAAGGCCCTGAAGCAGGAGCAGGGGACTGATCTGTGTGCATTCTGCATTTGCGAGAACATTCACATGATGGCGTCCGAAAGGAGCAGATCTCAAAGACAGGAATGGGTACGCTTGTCAGAACACTATTCACAATTTTTACACCATTATCGATATCTAGTCACACAACTAATACACATGCATATTGATCTCCTTCTTAACAGTTCAAAGAGGTGCGGGACAAGCTCCTAGAAACGGAGCGCGTAGAAGCACTTCAAGAGGAAATAGCGGGATTTTTGCTCGACCAGGTCATAAATCCGAAGGGAGAATACTATTACCCGTTACCGCCCCATGAACCACTTCCAATTGTCATCGGGCTCCGAAGGCACCAATTAGGCTAATGCCACTGGCTCCGAAGGCAACATGCATATGTAGGAGAAATTGTATATAGCTATACATGTGTGTATGTGTGAATTAATATGGTTTGTGAGACATTGATGATATATATATGACTGGTTCTACTAGAAATTCTATTTATATATATATATGCATAACGTGTACAATGTGTAGTACCGTAAAATACAAGCAAACGAAAAAGAATTAAAATGGAAAACACAAAATTAAATGAAAAAGAAATCATAAAACCAAAAAAACCGCAAACATTTTAGTACCGGTTGGTGTTACCAACCGGTACTAAAGGGCTCCCGGCCCCCGGAGGTGGCTCGTGCCACGTGGTTGCCCTTTAGCACCGGTTCATGCTGAACCGGTACTAAAGGGGGCCTTTAGTGCCGAAACGTTAGTGTCGGTTCCTAAATCGGCACTAAAGGGCCTTACGAACCGGTGCTATTGCCCGATTCTGCACTAGTGTACAGACATAGTTAAGACGCATCATCTTCTCAAAATAACATGGCAAAAGAAAGTTATGCCAACAAAATCGTATAGCCTGGCTATGCTCCATCTTCATCACACAAAGTATTTCATCATGCACAACCCCGATGGCAAGCCAAGCAATTGTTTCACACTTTAGTATTCTCAAACCTTTTCAACTTTCACGCAATACATGAGCGTGAGCCATGGATATAGCACTATAGGTGGAATAGAATATGGTGGTTGTGCAGAAGACAAAATGAAGGAGAAAGTCTCACATCAACTAGGCGTATCAATGGGCTATGGAGATGCCCATCAATAGATATCAATGTGAGTGAGTAGGGATTGCCATGCAATGGATGCACTAGAGCTATAAGGTTATGATAGCTCAAAAAAAACTAAGTGGGTGTGCATCCAACTCGCTTGCTCACAAAGAGATAGGGCAATTTGAGGAAGCCCATCATTGGAATATACAAGACAAGTACTACAATGCAGAATTCCCACTAGTATATGAAAGTGACAAAATAGGAGACTCTCTATCATGAAGAACATGGTGCTACTTTGAAGCACAAGCGTGGAAAAAGGATAGTAACATTGTCCCTTCTCTCTTTTCTCTTATTTTTTGGTGGGCTTATTTGGCCTATTTTCTTTTATTTGGACTTATTTGGCCTATTTTCTTTTATTTGGGCTTATTTGGCCTATTTTATTTTTCATAAAGTTCGGAGACTCATCCCAACTTGTGAGGGAATCATAGCTTCCGTCATCCTTTCCTCACAATGGACAATGCTCTAATAATGATGATCATCACATTTTTATTTACTTACAACTCAAGAATTACAACTTGATACTTAGAACAAAATATAACTCTATATGAATGCCTCCGGCGGTGTATTGCGATGTGCAATGATCAAGAGTAACATGTATAAAAAATTATGAACGGTGTCCTTGCCACAAATACTATGTCAACTACATGATCATGCAAAGCAATATGATAATGATGGTGCATGTCATAATAAACGGAACGGTGGAAGTTGCATGGCAATGTATCTCGGAATGGCCATGAAAATGCCATAATAGGTAGGTATGGTGGCTATTTTGAGGAATGGTAAATGGTCGGTTTAATGCACATGCGAAAGTTGCGCGGTACTAGACAGGTTAGGAATGGTGGAAGGGTGAGAGTGTGTATAATCCACGTACTCAACATTAGTTATAAAGAACTCACATGCTTGTTGCAAAAAATTATTAGTCATTGAAACCAAGTGCTACACACATGCTCCTAGGGGGGATAGATTGGTAGGAAAAAGCATCGCTCATCCCCGACCGCCACTCATAAGGAAGAAAATCAAATAAATAAATCATGCTTCGACTTCATCACATAATGGTTCACCATACGCGCATGCTACGGGTATCACAAATTTTAACACAAGTATTTTTGCCAATCCAAAATTACTCACTAGCATGACTCTAATATCACCATTTTTATATCTCAAAACAATCATAAGGAATCAAACTTCTCATAGTATTCAACGCTCTTTATCAGATTTTTTATTATTATATCCCTCTTGGATAGCCATCATATTAGGACTAAATTCATAACCTAAGCAAATTACCATGATGTTTAGAGACTCTCAAAATAATATAAGTGAAGCATGAGAGTTCAACAATTTCTATAAAATAAAGCCACTGTTGTGCTCTCAAAAGATATAAGTGAAGCACTAGAGAAAAATTGGCTAGCTCAAAAGATATAAGTGAAGCACATAGAGTATTCGAATAAATTCACGATTCGTGTGTGTCCCTCTCAAAAGGTGTTTACAGAAAGGATGATTGTGGCAAACTAAAAAGCAAAGACTCATATCATACAAGACGCTCCAAGCCAAAGACATATGATGTGGTGAATAAAAATATAGCCTCAAGTAAATTTACCGATGGAACAAAGACGAAAGAGGGGATGCCATCCGGGGCATCCCCAAGCTTAGATGCTTGTTTGTCCTTGAATATTACCTTGGGCATCCCCAAGCTTAGGCTCTTGCCACTCCTTATTCCATAGTTGATCAAATCTTTACCCAAAACTTGAAAACTTCACAACACAAAATTCAACAAAAAACTCATGAGATCCGTTAGTATAATAAAATAAATCACTACTTTTGGTAGTGTTGTGAACTCATTCTTTATTTGTGTTGGTGTAATATCTATTGTATTCCAACTTCTTCATAGTTCATACCACCGATACTACCCATAGATTCATCGAAATAAGCAAACAACACATAGAAAACAGAATATGTCAAAAACAGAACAATCTGTAGCAATCTGAAAACTTCGTATACTTATGTAACTCCAAAAAAAATCCAAAACATAACACAATCTAGGCAATTGTATAACAATATTGTGTAAAAATTCAGACCAAAAGGATGCTTCTGTGATTTTTTTAAATTGTTTTACTAGGCGCAAAAGTTTCTCTTTTTCAGCAAGACAAAGTCAACTATCACCATAAACCATCCCAAAGGTCTTGCTTGGCTCAAACACTAATTAAAACACCAAAACACAATTATTATAGAGGTAATAATGTGTATTTATTGAAAAACAAAACCAAAAACAAAAAACACAAAAATAAAATTGGGTTGCCTCCCAACAAGCATTATTATTTTAAAGCCCCTAGCGAGGCATAAAACCTAGGTCTAGGTATTGTCATCTTTGGTACTAAATCCATAAGTAGCCCTTGTAATAGATTCATATGGCAAATTAATTTTCTTTCTTAGAAAGTGTTCCATGTCGTTCCCTAACAGAAATTGAAATCTAATGTTTCCTTCTTTCGTATCAATAATTCCACCAATCGTTCTAAGGAAAGGTCTACCAAGAATCATAGGACATGTAGTATTGCAATCTATATAAAGCACAATGAAATCTAGGCACATAATTCCTATTTGCAACAATAAGAACATCATTAATCCTTCCCATAGGTTTCTTAATAGTGGAATGCGCAAGATGCAGATTTAAAGAGCAATTGTCGGTGAAGAACGACGCCTACGGGATCACGTGGATCCCTTCTATGGTTTGGCAGGGAAGAGGGGTAGAGCAAAGAGCAGATCTAATGATCAACACGACAAATTTTTACCTAGGTTCGGGCCGCTGAGCAGCGTAAAACCCTGGTCCTACTTGAGAGTATATTTTGTGTTCTTGAGCTTCGCCTAGTTGCTACGCATGCAAGCTGGGCCGAGAGGTTCAAAAGCCCGAATCCCCCTCCAGTATGCCTTGGGCCTCCTTTTATATGTCCAAGGGGCTGCCACAGTGGCACACATGAGGTGTAAAGTAGCTAAAGTGCCTATGTTTATCACCAGGGTCTTAGGATAAAATGCATTAAATGCGTTGCTTACATGCCCCTTAGCTTTATCAGGGATGGGAGTAGAAACCATCCCATCCGTCGCCGCCCCGCTCTGTCTTGACATGCGTCCACGCCGACGAGGCATGCAGTGCCAAGTTGGCTGGCCGGCTGCTGCGCTGGAGAGGTGGCAGGAACTTCACAAAGATCTACATGCCACCCGCAGGTGCTTTCTAGGCTCGCAGGCCGACTGCTGCACTGGAGTGGTGATGGGGTGGCGAAGCCTTCCCGCAGTCTTGCCGATGTCCCCGGCAAGGATCTTGCCGGGGCCTCGTAGACGTCTCTGGCAAGGATCTTGCCAGGTACCTCGTCTTCTGGCCTCCACAAGGACCTGCACACCTCTACGCGCACGCCCCTGGGTCTTGTCCTTAATGTTGTCGATGGTGTCAGAGCTCTCAACCTCAAGGGTGGTGCTCCTATTAGTGTCCTTTAAGCCGTCCGCGCAAGGATCTTGCCGGGGTGGCGCAAGCTGTCCTGGCAAGATCCTTGTCGGGGGTTCAGCTCGTCCTCTTCTCTCTGGTCTGGTTGCTTCTCTAGTGATCTTGTATCTTGTCCCCAACTTCCCCCGTCAAGCCGCGCCACAGGTGCGGCCACAACTGCCCATGAAGAAGTAAGGGGTACAAAAGGTCCCAAACTTTAGTACACCGATAGGAGCCCCTGGGCCTGGGCAACACACGAGTGTGAAGCGTCGTCGGGCCAGGCCCAAATAGTGCGCGGGCATGCTACCTCTTGACCATGCGTTAGTTTTCCCTTGAAGTGGAAAGGGCGATGCAGCAAAGTAGCGTAAGTATTTCCCTTAGTTTTGAGAACCAAGGTATCAATTCAATAGGAGACAACGCACAAGTCACCTAGTACCTGCACATACAATCAAGAACCTTGCAACCAACGCGATAAAGGGGTTGTCAAACCCTTCATGGTCACTCGCAAAAGTGAGATCTAATAGAGATAGTAAAGTAAATATTTTTGGTATTTTTGTTGTATAGATTAGAAAGTAAAGATTGCAAAATAGTAAGCAAGATGCGATGTAAATAAAAGAGATGTAATATAATATGAAAGAGACCCAAGGGCCATAGGTTTCACTAGTGGATTCTCTCAAGATAGCATGTATTACGGTGGGTGAAAAAATTACTGTCAAGCAATTGATAGAAAAGCGCATAGTTATGAAGATATATCTAAGGTAATGATCATGAATATAGGCATCACGTCTGTGTCAAGTGGACCGAAATGATTCTGCATCTACTACTATCCAGCATGCATCTAGAGTATTAAGTTCATAAGAATGGAGTAACGCTTTAAGCAAGATGACATGATGTAGAGGGATAAAATCAAGCAATATGATATAAACCCCATCTTTTTATCCTCGATGGCAACAATACAATACGTGCCTTGCTGCCCCTACTGTCACTGGGAAAGGACACCGCAAGATTGAACCCAAAGCTAACCACTTCTCCCATTGCAAGAAAGATCAATCTCGTAGGCCAAACTAAACCAATAATTCAAAGAGACTTGCAAAGATATCAAATCATGCATATAAGAATTCAAAGAAGAACCAAATAATATTCATAGATAATCTTGTTCATAAATCCACAATTCATCGGATCTCGACAAGCACACCGCAAAAGAGTATTACATTGAATAGATCTCCAAGAACATCAAGGAGAACTTTGTATTGAGAATCAAAGAGAGAGAAGAAGCCATCTAGCTAATAACGATGGACCCGAAGGTCTGTGGTAAACTACTCACGCTTCATCGGAGAGGCAATGGTGTTGATGTAGAAGCTCTCCGTGATCGATTCGCCCTCCGGTAGATCGCCGAAAAAGGCCCCAAGATTGGATGCCATGGTACAGAAGGTTGCGGCGTTGGAAAAGTGGTTTCGTGGCTCTCCCTGATGTTTCTAGGGTATAAGAGTATATATAGGCGAAAGAAGTATGTCGGTTGAGCTACGAGGAGCCCACGAGGGTGGGGGCGCGCCTACCCCTTGGGCGCGCCCTCCTGCCTTGTGGCTTCCTCGTGGAGTTCTAGACTTCGACTCCAAGTCTCCTGGATTGCTTTCGGTCCAAGAAAGATCATCGCGAAGGTTTCATTCCGTTTGGACTCCGTTTGGTATTCCTTTTCTGCAAAACTCTAAAATAGGCAAAAAATAGAAACTGCCACTGGGCCTCCAGTTAATAGGTTAGTCCCAAAAATAATATAAAAGGGAATATTAAAGCCCATAAACATCCAAAGCTGATAATATAATAGCATGGAACAATAAAAAATTATAGATACGTTGGAGATGTATCAGGGCACGCGTGGCAGGGGATAACTGCGGTAATCTTCTTGTCTGATGTGCTTGCAGTGGCCTGTGAATAGCCTTTATTCACGGGATGGTATTCGTTGTTTCATGCCTCCTACTTCGCCCGCCTTTTTCGCCACATACGCCGCATGCATGGCGCGGGGTAGGTGGCGGATGCGTGGGATATGGAAAGGCGTGCCATGGCAGATTCCCATGTGCCTTTGATTGACGCAGGGAGGGCGGTCGACGACGTAGCTTGTTTCCAATGGCCTTAATGAGCCGTACTCAAAAGGGCTCCTTGGAGGAAGTACAGAGCCAGCCCCCAGCCCTTCCTGCTTGGCTATAAAAGCGGGATCGAAAGGAAGAAGAGGGGAATCCTTTCGCATCTTCTCTTCGACTTGTCCTTCATCCACCATCATGCCGAGAGAGGACGTGGCCGCAGCCACCCCCGTGCAGAGGCGACGAGATCTTCCTCTCGCCAGAGATCCGTGATGGTTAAGGAAGAGCCAAATGCTCAAGACGGAGGCACTGGGCGGGGTCGCGGTTGGTGAGGTGGTCGAGGCAGAAGTGGACGCAGAGGGGGGGCATCAGCGATGCCGCCATCTCCCCCCGCTACGTTCAATGTTCACGCTGAAGACACGGCTGGAGTTTGTGGTGGGGCTGCACGGACCGCCGCGCAGCCACCTTTGCCTTCTCGAGCCATTTGCGAGGGTGCTAGAGGTCGACCAGCCGCCGAGTTAGAGGATTCACATGTGGGGTTGTTGCAATGGTGACACGTGGGTGAACGTAGAGTTCCCCGCCCCTCATGCAATGCTTCTTTGTCATGGTTGGAAAACCGCACGCGCCCACTGCCTGATGAAAGGGCACATTCTCCGCTTCAAATTGGTGGAGGCCAACCTACTCTCCATCAAGGTCTTCGTGCGCTCGGGGAGTGCTGCACGGAGAGCTCGACCGACGACGAAAGCTCCTCCTCGAGCGATAGTGACGAGGAGGTGACCGATGGGGAGGATGATGGGGAGGACAACGGGGATGGGTCCGACTAGACGTCAGGTGCACCATCCCTAGGCAACGCCGGCTGCACCATCATCTGCAACTGGACTTCTCCCGGCAAAGCGGTTTGCCGGGGGGTAGTTCTTGGCGGTGCCTTCTCAAGCCAGCTCCTTGAACTTCTCAGGGATGCCGCCTCTGGCGGTTGGCGCTGGAAGGCCAAAGAAGACGAAGAAGGCGGGTGGCGGGCCGTCAAGTCGGAGTACGATGGCATCGATGCCTTTGCCATGTATTGCCGGCCCGCTGCCTCATCTTTTGGCTCCTTCCCCGGCACCGTCATCACCAGCCCTCTTCTGGATGGCCGCCGGGATGTTCTCTTGGTAACTTCTGCCATGCGCACCTCGCCTGGGCACTCTTTATGCCCTCCTGCTATCTTGATCCGCTTTCTGAGGAGAGCGATAAGAAAGGGATTACGGGCATCTTATCTTCTTTTTGGATCTTAAGCCTGAGGGCACTTGTCGAATTTAAAACTTGTAACATGCTCATGCTTACATTCCGTATGAATTGTACTTGTTAATCAACGTATTAATGAAAAAGGGATGTTTGCCGGGTTCTTTTGTGCACGAGCGAGGCTCACACCAAGGAACAAGCCCTTGTTATGTTTTAATAAACAACGCCACCTGGTAACAAGCCTTGCCGTCTTCCCGCTTCATACGACGACTACGCCCACGCCCTTGGCGAAGGTAGGGGCAAAGTAGGATTAGGCCCTTCGTCCATCCCTTTTCCACCGCAACTACAACCAAATCCCGTCCCAAGAGGGATTTGGGGCACAGGAAAGAGGGAGCACAGTGGCATGAGATAGAGCGAAGTTTCGTGCGTTCAAGTTTCATACGGAAGTACGAAGCTGGGGAAAAATGCTTATCTGAATTTGCTGGACCCGACAGCCTAAGCTTGCCGGGGCCGGAGTGCTAGCTCTATCTCCTTTCCTCCAGAAAGTTCCGCCGAAGCGCTCGTGCTGCCTGCGAACAAAAAAGGGTTGGAAGGAGCAAAAAGACGCATACGCAACCTCTATGCTAGGGGTTAGTCGCCGCTAAGCACTATCAACCCCACCAGAGAGAGACTCAACCTAACATGCATGCTAACTCTTAGGGCACCAGTGCTTCGTTTGTTTATCTATTGCTCATGGTCTGCTCCTGGCTTTGTACAAAGGGTTACATGACTTGCCGGCAAGGCTTGTACAAAAGGTGGTCTGCCGGGGGGCCCGGCAACCGCGCCTTACGGGTAAAACTTGTGAAGATGTTCAATGCTCTAGGAGTTGCTCACTGGGATACCCTCTTCGGTCTCTAGGAGGATTGCGCCGGGCCTGGTGACTCATATTACATGGTAAGGGCCTTCCCACTGAACACGCCGAAGAACAAGGTCGCCTTCCTCAAATCTTTGGGCATGAACCTTGCGGCTGTGCTAGCGGCGCAAGGCTTGCTGGTAGCACAGCTCGCATAGCAGCCAGAAGATGATCTTCCTCATTGAGCGTAGCGTCATCTTGTCGCAACTGCTCTTGCTCAATCTCATCATGAGCGAGCACTTGAGGTGACCCGTATGTGAGTTCCGTGGGGAGAACTGCTTCTTCCCCGTAAACGAGGGAGAATAGTGTCTGGCCGATGGCTCGATTTGGCGTCATCCTGATTGACCAAAGAACTATCAGCAGATCGTCAATCCAGCGCCTTCCGCACTTGTACAGCATGTCAAAGGTTCTTGCCCTGAGGCCCCGCAACCCTTCAGCATTTGCCCTTTTTGTCTGGCCGTTGCTTCGCGGGTCATAACAGAAGCAAAACAAATCTTGCTGCCGAGGTCTTAGACATATTGCATGAAGGTGCGGCTTGTGAACTGCGTGCCGTTGTCGGTGATGACTCTGTTCGGCACACCAAAATGGAAAACTAGTCCTTTGAAGAACTTGACGACTGATTACGCCATCACCTTTCTCACTGCTTCCACTTCTGGGCACTTTGTGAACTTGTCGATCGCAACGTACAGGTACTCAAAGCCCCGACAACACGGGGAAAGGGGCCCAATATGTCGAGCCCCAGATCAAGAATGGTCGGGAAAGAGGGATTGTCTGAAGACCTTGAACTGGTTGATGGAGTTTCTTTGAATGGAATTGGCATGCTCCACACTCGGTTACTAGTGCAGTTGCACCCTGGAGAGCAGTGGGCCAAAAGAAACCTTGCCGGAATGCTTTGCCGGCAAGGGCTCTTTATCCTATGTGAGAGCCACATATGCCTCCATGTATCTCTGCCAACAGCTTCAATCCGTCCTCCCGGGGAATGCACTTCAATTTCACACTGTTCGGTCTTTTCCTGTACAGGACATCATCCACAAACTGGTACATGGCAGACCAACGGGCTACTTTCTCTGCTTCTTCCTGTTCCTCAGGGAGTTCCCCTATTTGGAGGAACTAAACGGTGTGTCGCGCCCATGCCGAAGCCTGAGGCTCGATGGCAAGGACTATAGGCATGTCATCTGCCGTGGGAGAGGTTGTCTCTACGACAAGGGCTTGAGGCCCTACCGGAGCCTATCGCTCCCCGGCAAGCTTGGCGACCCCGGCAACATCCTTGCCAGCGGCTCCTGGGAGCTTGGCGGGTAAGTACTTGTCGGGGCCTGATTTTCTCCGCTTATTCTGCCCTGCCGATGGTTCAACGAATGGCTAAGTCAATTGGAACACAAAGGTCCCTGGTTCCACATGTAACTTGAGGGCAACACGTTTTGACAGGTCATTAGCAATGTTGTTCTCTGCTCGAGGAACATGCTCTGCTTGTAGACTGTCAAAACACTCTTCCAACTTCCTCACTTCATCTACATAAGCTTCCATCAGCGGGCTCTGATAATCCTTGTTCACTTGCTTCACTACGAGTTGCGAATCCCCATAGACGATCAACTTTCTGATCCCAAGGTCTGCTGCGATCCTGAGACCGGCAAGCAGCCCCTCATATTTCGCGGTTTTGTTCGTCGATCTCTCCTGGGGAAAGTGCATTTGGACTATGTACTTGAGGTTCTCCCTGGTGGGCGCGACAAGCAACATGTCAGCACCAGCGCCTTGCAGCGAGAAAGCCCCATCGAAGTACATAATCTAGTTGTTGCTTGTTTCCTTGCTGGGGAGAGTGGTCTCTTGAATTTCTTCGTCAGGCGTTGAGGTCCATTCTATAACGAACTCCACCAAAACCCTACTCTGGATTGTTGAAGTGCTTTCAAACCTGAGACTAAAGCTTGACAGTTCCAACGCCCATTCCACAATCCTTCCGGTTGCATCTGGGTTGTGCAAGATTCGTTGCAACTGGAAGCGAGTGATGACGGTGATCTCATGTGCTTGAAAATAATGACGCAGCTTCCTCGAGGCCATAAGGAGGCTGAAGAGCAACTTCTGCACACCAGAGTATCTTCATCTAGCCCCTTGCAAGGGGGAGCTGACAAAGTAGACTGGGTGCTGCATCATCTTCTTCCTTTGTATCACTTCGCTTGCTTGTGCAGATCCTGCCTTGCCAGTGCCAGACTCTGTCGGGGCTCCTCCCTTGCCGGCGCCAGACTCTGCCGGGGGTCCTGCCTTGCCGGCACCAGACCCTGTCGGGGGGAGCTCTGGCTCGTCATCCGACAGCCTTGCCACCGCTACCGCTTCTTCGTCAACTTCCCTCTGCGACACTAGCGCAACACTCACCACTTCATTCGTTGCCGCAAGATATAGAAGCAACGGCTCTTGTGGTTTAGGTGCAACTAGTATTGGCATAGAGGAGAGGTACCTCTTCAAATCCTGTAGCGCTGCCTCGGCCTCCGGGGTCCATTTCATCGGCCCTACCTTTTAAAAAATCTTAAAAAAAGGGAGGGCGTGCTCAGCAGATTTATAGATGAACCTACTTAGAGTAGCAACGCAGCCAACAAGCCGATGCACATCTTTGACTCGCCTCGGTGCTTCAATCTGCTCAATTGCCTTAATATTATCCTAGTTCGCCTCGATCCCTCGTTGAGACACAAAGAACCTGAGAAGCTTGCCGGATGGGACACCGAACACACACTTCTTAGGGTTGAGCTTGAGGTTGATCTTGCGCAAATTTGCAAATGTTTCTTCCAAATCTTGCACAAGTGTTGTCCTGTCTTTGGTTTTGACCATTATGTCATCCATGTAAGCCTCCATATTTCTATGGAGCTAAGGCTCAAAACCAATCTGAACTATTCTTGCAAATGTCGAACCAGCACTTTTCAACCCGAAAGGCATTCGTATAAAAAATAAAACAATACGCACCACATGGGGTGAGGAAGGCGGTCTTCTCTTCGTCTTCCTTGGTCATAAAGATTTGGTGGTATCCGGAATATGCGTCAAGGAACGACAGCAGGTCGCACCCGGCAGTGGAGTCCACGATCTGGTCAATGCGCGGCAAAGGGAAAGGATCCTTTGGGCAGGCTTTATTGAAATATGTATAATCAATGCATAGCCTCCACTTTCCATTTGCCTTGCGCACCACCACCAGATTGGTCAACCATGTTGGGTGGAGCACTCCTCTGACCAAGCATGCAGCTTCAAACTCCCTAATCTCCTCGATGATGAATTCTTGCTGCTCTAAAGCTTGCTTCCTGACCTTCTGCTTGACGGGCCATGCATGAGGATAGACAGCAAGGTGGTGCTCAATCACCTTCCTGGGAACGCCGGGGATGTCAGATGCTTGCCATGCAAACACATCGACATTCGCTCGCAGGTAGGCACCGAGCACGCTTTCCTATTTGCTGTTGAGGGTGGAGCTTATAGTAAAAGCTCCGCCCGTGCCGTCCTCCTTGACGGGCACCTTCTTGGTTTCCGATGGTGCAGCCTTGGATTTCTTGCTCTTGCTGGTGGAGCTCTCTGGCACGTCCTCAATGGAAACTCAGAACCCCGAGGAGGTGCATTTGCTGGAGTGGGTGCGAGAGGCTGGAGCCAGGGCCAGAAGTATTGCCGGTCTTCTTCCCCTCGGGGGCCCCAGTGGCTGGAGCAAGTGCCTTGGCGGCAGGCGCCACCACCGCCTCCCGGTAGAGCTGGTCTGCATAGATGAGCGCGTCCTTCTTGTTGGAGCCGACAGTGATGAAGCTCATCGGGTCAGGCATCTTTAGCATGTTGTAGGCGTAGTGTGATGCTGCCATAAACTTGGCCAGCACTGGGCGGCCAAGGATCCCGTTATACGGCAACGGGATCTTGGCTACATCAAAGAAGATCTTCTCTGTCATGTAGTTTAGCTCACCACCGAACGTAAATGGTAATGTGATCTTACCCTTGGGCTGCCTTCTCCCTGGGTTGATCCCTTGAAACGTGAATGTCTCCTCGTGATCTCCCTTGAGGATTTCCAACCTCTTAATCACTTTGCCGAGATCAAGTTTAGACCGGCCCCGCCGTCCACTAGCATTTTCGTCACCTCAAGGTTGCGAATTGTTAGCGAGACCAACAACAGCAAGTACCCGACCGTGGTTGTGCGATGAGGGTGATCCTCGGCATCGAAAGTGATAGGCGTGCCGGACCATTTCAGTGGCTTTTGGGTGTCGATCGATGGCTCTGTCGCATTGACCTCGCGCGCCCACTGTATAAGCTGGCAGTGAGAATAATGCAATGAGACACCACCATTGATGCACATGGCTTATGTAGCCTTTTGAAATTCTTGGTCACTAGACTCGTCGCCCTCTTTGTGGTCGTCATCCCCCTGTTTCTTGTCGCGGCCTCGAGCTGGCCTCTCTTGTTGCTTTTCCTTGCCGTGGCGCCCCCCTCGGCCACCGTGCTTCTTGTCGGACCCCTCACCACCATCTTGGCCCTTCTCCTTGTTGGGGAACGTTGCAGAAAACAAAAATTTTCCTACTCGTTTCACCAAGATCATCTAGGAGTTCATCTAGCAACGAGTGATTAGATGCATCTACATACCTTTGTAGATCGCGAGCGGAAGCGTTCAAAAGAACGGTGATGATGTAGTCGTACTCGACGTGATCCAAATCACCGATGACCAGGGCCGAACGGACGGCACCTCCGCGTTCAACACACGTACGGAACAGCCACGTCTCCTCCTTCTTGATCCAGCAAGGGAGGGAGGAGAGGTTGAGGGAGATGGCACCGGCAGCAGCACGACGGCGTGGTGTTGATGGAGCTGCAGTACTCCGGCAGAGCTTCGCTAAGCACTATGGAGGTTGAGGAGGTGTTGGGGAGGGAGAAGGAGGCAACCAAAGGCCGAGGCGTTCAGGTATGAAGTCCCTCCTCTCCCCCACTATATATATGGGTGCCAAGGGGGGGTGGTGCGCAGCCTAGGAGATCCAATCTCCTATGGCCGGCGGCCAAGGGGAGGTTTCCCTCCCCCCCAAGGCACCTAGGAGGTGCCATACCCTCCTAGGACTCTTGCCCCCTTAAACCCTAGGCGCATGGGCCTATGTGGGGCTGGTGCCCTTGGCCCATTAGGCCAAGGCGCACCCCCTTACAGCCCATGTGCCCCCCCGGGACAGGTGGACCCACCCGGTGGACCCCCGGGACCCTTCCGGTGGTCCCGGTACAATACCGATAACCCCGAAACTTGTCCCGATGCCCGAAACAGGACTTCCCATATATAAATCTTTACCTCCGGACCATTCCGGAACTCCTCGTGACGTCCGGGATCTCATCCGGGACTCCGAACAACATTCGGGTTACTGCATATACATATCCCTACAACCCTA
Source organism: Triticum dicoccoides (assembly GCF_002162155.2). Taxonomy (NCBI): domain Eukaryota; kingdom Viridiplantae; phylum Streptophyta; class Magnoliopsida; order Poales; family Poaceae; genus Triticum; species Triticum dicoccoides. The sequence goes on along the minus strand of NC_041382.1, from coordinate 697,388,667 downwards.
GCGTAACCGAACCTTAAGTGTGTAGACCCTACGGGTTCGGGAGACAAGCAGACATGACCGAGACGACTCTCCGGTCAATAACCAACAGCGGGATCTGGATACCCATGTTGGCTCCCACATGCTCCACGATGATCTCATCGGATGAACCACGATGTCGAGGATTCAATCAATCCCGTACGCTATTCCCTTTGTCTATCGATATGTTACTTGCCCGAGATTCGATCGTCGGTATCCTAATACCTCGTTCAATCTCGTTACCGGCAAGTCACTTTACTCGTACCGTAATGCATGATCCCGTGACCAGACACTTGGTCACTCTGAGCTCATTATGATGATGCATTACCGAGTGGGCCCAGTGATACCTCTCCGTCATACGGAGTGACAAATCCCAGTCTTGATCCATGTCACCCAACAGACACTTTCGGAGATACCCGTAGTCTACCTTTATAGTCACCCAGTTACGTTGTGACGTTTGGCATACCCAAAGCACTCCTACGGTATCCGGGAGTTACACGATCTCATGGTCTAAGGAAAAGATACTTGACATTAGAAAACTCTAGCAAACGAACTATACGATCTTGTGCTATGTTTAGGATTGGGTCTCGTCCATCACATCATTCTCCCAATGATGTGATCTCGTTATCAATGACATCCAGTGTCCATAGTCAGGAAACCATGACTATCTGTTGATCAACGAGCTAGTCAACTAGAGGCTCACTAGGGACATGTTGGTGTCTATTATTCACACATGTATTACGATTTCCAGATAACACAATTATAGCATGAATAAAGACAATTATCATGAACAAGGAAATATAATAATAATGCTTTTATTATTGCCTCTAGGGCATATTTCCAACAGTCTCCCACTTGCACTAGAGTCAATAATCTAGTTACATTGTGATGAATCGAACACCCATGGAATTCTGGTGTTGATCATGTTTTGCTCTAGGGAGAGGTTTAGTCAACGGATCTGCTACATTCAGGTCCGTATGTACTTTACAAATCTCTATGTCTCCATCTTGAACATTTTCACGAATGGAGTTGAAGCGACGCTTGATGTGCCTTGTCTTCTTGTGAAACCTGGGCTCCTTGGCAAGTGCAATAGCTCCAGTGTTGTCACAGAAGAGCTTGATCGGCCCCGACGCATTGGGTATGACTCCTAGGTCGGTGATGAACTCCTTCACCCATATTGCTTCATGTGCTGCCTCCGAGGCTGCCATGTATTCCGCTTCACATGTAGATCCCGCCACGACGCTTTGCTTGCAACTGCACCAGCTTACTGCCCCACCATTCAAAATATAGACGTATCCGGTTTGTGACTTAGAGTCATCCAGATCTGTGTCGAAGCTAGCGTCGACGTAACCCTTTACGACGAGCTCTTCGTCACCTCCATAAACGAGAAACATTTCCTTAGTCCTTTTCAGGTACTTCAGGATATTCTTGACCGCTGTCCAGTGTTCCTTGCCGGGATTACTTTGGTACCTTCCTACCAAACTTACGGCAAGGTTTACATCAGGTCTGGTACACAGCATGGCATACATAATAGAACCTATGGCTGAGGCATAGGGGATGACGCTCATCTTTTCTATATCTTCTGCCGTGGTCGGACATTGAGCTGAGCTCAATTTCATACCTTGCAACACAGGCAAGAACCCCTTCTTGGATTGATCCATATTGAACTTCTTCAATATCTTATCAAGGTATGTGCTTTGTGAAAGACCTATGAGGCGTCTTGATCTATCTCTATAGATTTTGATGCCTAATATATAAGCAGCTTCTCCAAGGTCCTTCATTGAAAAACTTTTATTCAAGTAGGCCTTGATGCTGTCCAAGAGTTCTATATCATTTCCCATCAAAAGTATGTCATCTACATATAATATGAGAAATGCTACAGAACTCCCACTCACTTTCTTGTAAACGCAGGCTTCTCCATAAGTCTGTGTAAACCCAAACGCTTTGATCATCTCATCAAAGCGAATGTTCCAACTCCGAGATGCTTGCACCAGCCCATAAATCGAGCGTTGGAGCTTGCACACTTTGTCAGCATTCTTAGGATCGACAAAACCTTCCGGCTGCATCATATACAATTCTTCCTTAAGGAAACCATTAAGGAATGCCGTTTTGACGTCCATTTGCCATATTTCGTAATCATAGAATGCGGCAATTGCTAACATGATTCGGACGGACTTCAGCTTCGCTACCGGTGAGAAAGTCTCATCGTAGTCAACCCCTTGAACTTGTCGATAACCCTTAGCGACAAGCCGAGCTTTATAGATGGTCACATTACCATCCGCGTCTGTCTTCCTCTTAAAGATCCATTTATTTTCTATGGCTTGCCGCTCAACGGGCAAGTCAGTCAAAGTCCATACTTTGTTTTCATACATGGATCCTATCTCGGATTTCATGGCTTCCAGCCATTTGTCGGAATCCGGTCCCGCCATCGCTTCTTCATAGTTCGAAGGTTCACCGTTGTCTAACAACATGATTTCCAAGACAGGGTTGCCGTACCACTCTGGTGCGGAACGTGTCCTTGTGGACCTTCGGATTTCAGTAGGGGCTTGATCAGAAGTATCTTGATCATTTTCATTAACTCCCTCTCTAGTCGGTGCAGGCACCTCAGGAACATTTTCTTGAGTTGCGCCATTTTCCGGTTCAAGAGGTAATACTTCATCAAGCTCTACTTTCCTCCCACTTACTTCTTTCGAGAGAAATTCTTTCTCCAGAAAGGACCCATTCTTGGCAACAAAGATCTTGCCTTCGGATCTGAGGTAGAAGGTGTACCCAATAGTTTCTTTTGGGTACCCTATGAAGACGCATTTTTCCGATTTGGGTTCGAGCTTTTCAGGTTGAAGTTTCTTAACATAAGCATCGCATCCCCAAACTTTCAGAAACGACAGCTTAGGTTTCTTCCCAAACCATAATTCCTACGGTGTTGTCTCAACGGATTTCGACGGAGCCCTATTTAAAGTGAATGCGGCAGTCTCTAAAGCATAGCCCCAAAAAGAAAGCGGTAAATCAGTAAGAGACATCATAGATCGCACCATATCTAACAGAGTGCGATTACGACGTTCGGACACACCATTACGCTGAGGTGTTCCAGGCGGCGTGAGTTGTGAAACTATTCCACATTTTCTTAAGTGTGCCCCAAACTCATGACTCAAGTATTCTCCTCCACGATCTGATCGTAGAAACTTGATTTTCCTGTCACGTTGATTTTCAACCTCACTCTGAAATTCCTTGAACTTTTCAAAGGTTTCAGACTTGTGTTTCATTAAGTAGATATACCCATACCTACTTAAATCATCAGTGAGGGTGAGAACATAACGATAGCCACCATGAGCCTCAACACTCATCGGACCACACACATCAGTATGTATGATTTCCAATAAGTCGGTTGCTCGCTCCATTGTTCCTGAGAACGGAGTCTTGGTCATTTTACCCATAAGGCATGGTTCGCACGTGTCAAATGATTCATAATCAAGAGACTCTAAAAGTCCATCAGCATGGAGCTTCTTCATGCGTTTAACACCTATGTGACCAAGGCGGCAGTGCCACAAGTATGTGGGACTATCATTATCAACCTTACTTCTTTTGGTACTCACATTATGAAAATGTGTAGCATCACGTTCGAGATTCATAAGGAATAAACCATTCACCATAGGAGCATGACCATAAAACATATCTCTCATAAAAATGGAACAACCATTATTCTCAGATTTAAAAGAGTAGCCATCTCGAATTAAACGAGATCCCGATACAATGTTCATGCTCAAAGCTGGCACTAAATAACAATTATTAAGGTTTAAAACTAATCCCGAAGGGAGATGCAGAGGTAGCGTGCCGACGGCGATCACATTGACCTTGGAACCATTCCCGACGCGCATCGTCACCTCGTCCTTTGCCAGTTTCCGCTTATTCCGCAGCCCCTGCTTTGAGTTACAAATGTGAGCAACTGCACCGGTATCAAATACCCAGGAGCTACTACGGGCACTAGTAAGGTACACATCAATTACATGTATATCACATATACCTTTTGTTTTGCCGGCCTTCTTATCCGCTAAGTACTTAGGGCAGTTCCGCTTCCAGTGACCGCTTCCCTTGCAATAAAAGCACTCAGTCTCGGGCTTGGGTCCATTCTTTGGCTTCTTCCCAGCAGCTTGCTTGCCGGGCGCGGCAACCTCCTTGTCGTCCTTCTTGAAGTTCTTTTTACCCTTGCCTTTCTTGAACTTAGTGGTTTTATTGACCATCAACACTTGATGTTCCTTTCTGACTTCTACCTCTGCTGATTTCAGCATAGCAAATACTTCAGGAATGGTCTTTTCCATCCCCTGCATATTGAAGTTCATCACAAAGCTCTTGTAGCTTGGTGGAAGCGACTGGAGGATTCTGTCAATGACCGCATCATCCGGGAGATTAACTCCCAGCTGAGTCAAGCGGTTATGCAACCCAGACATAGTGAGTATGTGCTCACTGACAGAACTGTTTTCCTCCATCTTACAGCTAAAGAATTTGTCGGAGACTTCATATCTCTCGACCCGGGCATGAGCTTGGAAAACCATTTTCAGCTCTTCGAACATCTCATATGCTCCATGTCTCTCAAAACGCTTTTGGAGCCCCGGCTCTAGGCTGTAAAGCATGCCGCACTGAACGAGGGAGTAGTCATCGAAACGTGCCTGCCAAGCGTTCATAACATCTTGTTCTGCAGGGAGAACGGGTGCGTCACCAAGCGGTGCTTGTAGGACATAATCTTTCTTGGCAGCTATGAGGATGATCCTAAGGTTCCGGACCCAGTCCGTATAGTTGCTGCCATCGTCTTTCAGCTTAGTTTTCTCTAGGAACGCGTTGAAGTTGAGGACTACGTTGGCCATTTGATCTACAAGACATATTGCAAAGATTTTAGACTAAGTTCATGATAATTAAGTTCAACTAATCAAATTATTAGTGAACTCCCACTTAGATTAGACATCCCTCTGGTCATCTAAGTATTACATGATCCGAGTTAAACTAGACCGTGTCCGATCATCACGTGAGACGGACTAGTCAACATCGGTGAACATCTTCATGTTGATCGTATCTTCTATACGACTCATGCTCGACCTTTCGGTCTTCTGTGTTCCGAGGCCATGTCTGTACATGCTAGGCTCGTCAAGTCAACCTAAGTGTTTGCATGTGTAAATCTGTCTTACACCCGTTGTATGTGAACGTCTGAATAAAACACCCGATCATCACGTGGTGTTTTGAAACAGCAAACTGTCGCAACGGTGCACAGTTAGGGGGAACACTTCTTGAAATTATTGTGAGGGATCATCTTATTTACTACCGTCGTTCTAAGTAAACAAGATGCAAAACATGATAAACATCACATGAAATCAAATAATAAACGTGACATGATATGGCCAATATCACATAGCTCCTTTGATCTCCATCTTGGGGCTCCATGATCATCTTGTCACCGGCTTGACACCAGATCTCCATCATCATGATCTCCATCATCGTGTCTCCATGAAGTTGCTCGCCAACTATTACTTCTACTACTATGGCTAACGCGTTTAGCAATAAAGTAAAGTAATTTACATGGCGTTTCTTGATGACACGCAGGTCATATAAAAGAATAAAGACAACTCCTATGGCTCCTGCCGGTTGTCATACTCATCGACATGCAAGTCGTGAATCCTATTACAATAGCATGAACATCTCATACATCACATATAGATTATTCATCATTCATCACAACTTTGGCCATATCATATCACAAACCACTTGCTGCAAAAACAAGTTAGACGTCCTCTAATTGGTGTTGCAAGTTTTACGTGGCTGAATTAGGGTTCTAGCAAGAACGTTTTCTTACCTACGTTAAAGCCACAACGTGATTTGTCAACTTCTATTTACCCTTCATAAGGACCCTGTTCATCGATTCCGCTCCAACTAAAGTAGGAGAGACAGACACCCGCCAGCCACCTTATGCAACTAGTGCATGTTAGTCGGTGGAACCGGTCTCACGTAAGCGTACGTGTAAGGTTGGTCCGGGCCGCTTCATCCCACAATACCGCTGAAGCAAGAAAGGACTAGTAACGGCAAGAAAGTTGACAAATCTACGCCCACAACAAATTGTGTTCTACTCGCGCAAGAAGAACTACGCATAGACCTAGCTCTGATACCACTGTTGGGGAACGTTGCAGAAAACAAAAATTTTCCTACTCGTTTCACCAAGATCATCTAGGAGTTCATCTAGCAACGAGTGATTAGATGCATCTACATACCTTTGTAGATCGCGAGCGGAAGCGTTCAAAAGAACGGTGATGATGTAGTCGTACTCGACGTGATCCAAATCACCGATGACCAGCGCCGAACGGACGGCACCTCCGCGTTCAACACACGTACGGAACAGCCATGTCTCCTCCTTCTTGATCCAGCAAGGGAGGGAGGAGAGGTTGAGGGAGATGGCACCAGCAGCAGCACGACGGCGTGGTGTTGATGGAGCTGCAGTACTCCGGCAGAGCTTCGCTAAGCACTATGGAGGTTGAGGAGGTGTTGGGGAGGGAGAAAGAGGCAACCAAAGGCCGAGGCGTTCAGGTATGAAGTCCCTCCTCTCCCCCACTATATATAGGGGTGCCAAGGGGGGGTGGTGCGCAGCCTAGGAGATCCAATCTCCTATGGCCGGCGGCCAAGGGGAGGTTTCCCTCCCCCCCAAGGCACCTAGGAGGTGCCTTACCCTCCTAGGACTCTTGCCCCCTTAAACCCTAGGCGCATGGGCCTATGTGGGGCTGGTGCCCTTGGCCCATTAGGCCAAGGCGCACCCCCTTACAGCCCATGTGGCCCCCCGGGACAGGTGGACCCACCCGGTGGACCCCCGGGACCCTTCCGATGGTCCCGGTACAATACCGATAACCCCGAAACTTGTCCCGATGCCCGAAACAGGACTTCCCATATATAAATCTTTACCTCCGGACCATTCCGGAACTCCTCGTGATGTCCGGGATCTCATCCGGGACTCCGAACAACATTCGGGTTACTGCATATACATATCCCTACAACCCTAGCGTAACCGAACCTTAAGTGTGTAGACCCTACGGGTTCGGGAGACAAGCAGACATGACCGAGACGACTCTCCGGTCAATAACCAACAGCGGGATCTGGATACCCATGTTGGCTCCCACATGCTCCACGATGATCTCATCGGATGAACCACGATGTCGAGGATTCTATCAACCCCGTACGCTATTCCCTTTGTCTATCGATATGTTACTTGCCCGAGATTCGATCGTCGGTATCCCAATACCTCGTTCAATCTCGTTACCGGCAAGTCACTTTACTTGTACCGTAATGCATGATCCCGTGACCAGACACTTGGTCACTCTGAGCTCATTATGATGATGCATTACCGAGTGGGCCCAGTGATACCTCTCCGTCATACGGAGTGACAAATCCCAGTCTTGATCCATGTCACCCAACAGACACTTTCGGAGATACCCGTAGTCTACCTTTATAGTCACCCAGTTACGTTGTGACGTTTGGCATACCCAAAGCACTCCTACGGTATCCGGGAGTTACACGATCTCATGGTCTAAGGAAAAGATACTTTGACATTGCAAAACTCTAGCAAACGAACTATACGATCTTGTGCTATGTTTAGGATTGGGTCTCGTCCATCACATCATTCTCCCAATGATGTGATCTCGTTATCAATGACATCCAGTGTCCATAGTCAGGAAACCATGACTATCTGTTGATCAACGAGCTAGTCAACTAGAGGCTCACTAGGGACATGTTGGTGTCTGTTATTCACACATGCATTACGATTTCCGGATAACACAATTATAGCATGAATAAAGACAATTATCATGAACAAGGAAATATGATAATAATGCTTTTATTATTGCCTCTAGGGCATATTTCCAACACTCCTTATCCCGTCTTTCGTACTCAGCTTTCTGCCTCTCCATAAGCTGCTCAACTTGCCGGCAGTTTTGGAGGTCATGGCCCTTGGTGTGATGGATCTTGTAGTATTGCTTGTCAGAACCCTCCGGCTTGTCGGCGGCCGCCAAGGCCTGGCAGGCGACACACCCGGCAACCTCTTTGCCGGGGTTGTTGACCTTGGCATTCTTGGCGGTGCCGGGAGTGCCGGATTCCTCGACGTCAAGCACGGTGTTGCCCCTACGCTTCTTATTACGCCGTCGGCCCTTCTTTGTCGGGGCGATGGCGTCTTCGTCTCCAGAGTCGCTTCCCGTGCCGGCATCTTCACCGGGGTACTTCCTTCCTTATTCAGCACGAGCACATCTGTGGGCCAACACATACAACTCGGCAACATCCCTAACCTTTTTCATGGCCAGCTCTTCACGCATCTCGCGCTTGCGCATGTTCTGATGGGACGTGCTGATGACAGCGGCAGGATGAACATCTGGGATGTTGTACTACACATGGCTGAATCACTGAATGTACTTGCGCAAGGATTTGCCATCCTTTTGGGGGGGGGATGAGATGCAAATCAGTTGCCTGGCCAGGAGCTTGATGGCCTCCGGTAAAGGCGCCAACAAACTCGTGGCACGGGTCTGACCAGGAGGAGATGGAATCCACCGGCAGGTGCATCAACCATGACCTAACGTTGGGCTTGAGCAGCAATGGGAAGTAGTTGGCGAGCACCTTGCCATCCCGAGCCCTAGATGCTTGCATCGCAATGGTGTAAACGCTCAAGAACTCGGACGGGTGAGTCTTGCCGTCGTACTTTTCCGGGACCTCTGGTTTTAACATGCGGGTAGTGGGCCACTGGAACTGCCGCAGCTCACGGGTAAAAGTTGGACAACCTACCTCGTAAGGTAGGTTACCAGAATCCCCCGGCGCAGGCCTATATGCAGTGGACCCTGCACGCCTATCAGATTGATGGTGTGCTTCCCGTCGCCGCTCGATGGTAGTTCGAGCGTCCTCTTCAACCTGCTCCTGAAGAACTTGACGCTGGTTGCGACGGGCCCGTGGATTAGACAATGCCGTGGACCCATCACCATAGGCATCGCCCCGCCGAGCTGTCGACCATTGCCATCATGGTGGAGGGGAGTGCACCATGGTCGCAGCGCCTCCAGCCCTTCCGCCGTTGGAACGCACTGCCTCGATGGACCGACGTTGCGAGGGGCCTGCTTCCTGGCAATGGCCCTTATTGTCGTAGCCAATAAGGATCTGGATAGCAGCCCTCCACTCTTCTTGCTTCTCCGCAATAGGAGGGAAGTCGAGGAGTAGCTGCACTCGCGCTAATTCTTCTACTGGCGTAGGTGGTAGTGACAAACGCGAGGAATGCGAGGTGCTCATACTTCTAACCATGTTAGAAGGAGCGCCATCACGGTTCCACGGTCATGCGCTGTCTTGACCAGCATTTTGGCATGCATGCCGGTCCTGCGCATCACGAGAATGATGCAGAGGGCTCTATCTGCGGCGGCGCCTGGGGTCACCAACGTCGCAATGCTGCTCGTCGCGCACCGCCTGGGAAGACCGCATCGTGGGCGCCGGCGGGGGTGTCTTGGAGGTTCCTGCACCACCAGTAGGCAGCACGGCCCCGTGATACGTCTCCAACATATCTATAATTTTTTATTGTTCCATGCTATTATATTATCAACCTTGGATGTTTTATATGCATTTATATGCTATTTTATATGATTTTTGGGACTAACCTATTAACCTAGAGCCCAGTGCCAGTTTCTGTTTTTTCCTTGTTTTAGAGTATCGCAGAAAAGGAAAATCAGACGGAGTCCAATTGACCTAAAACTTCACGGAACTTATTTTTGGAAGGAAAGCAACCCAGAAGACTTGGAGTCCACGTAAGGGAAGCTTCGAGGAGGCCACGAGGTAGGGGGGCGCGCCCACCTCCACTGGGCGCACCCTCCACCCTCGTGGGCCCCTCGTGGCCCCCCTATATATCTCCATATACCCTAAAACTACCGAGGAGCACAATAGATCAGGAGTCCCGCTGCCAGAAGCCTCCGTAGCCACCGAAAGCCAATCTAGACCCATTCTGGCACCCTGCCGGAGGGGGCAATCCCTCTCCAGTGGCCATTGTCGGCATTCTGGGAACGGGGGTCCCCAAACTTGCCTGCCTGCGGCCTGGCTCAAGTGGGGGCCCAGCGCAGCCCATCTTCATCAGCTCAAGCTCAAGACCCTCGCGAGGTGTCAGGCCTCGCGGGGCGGACGACCGGAAGCTTCCTCAGAGGCAGCCTCATCAGGCAGGCTCGCGAGGAGGCGGAGAGATCAAGGCAGGGGTACCTCACGAGGCGCCCATGACGCAAGGCATGACGATCGAGACCAGGAGGGCGCCGGCCTGCACAGTGTCCTTGTTTCCCCTTTGGTGCAAAGGGGGCAAGCAAAGGCCAAGGTATCGGGCAAAGGTTGCCATTCCGGTGCAACGAGACCAAGACCAACAGAGCGGCAGGATGGAGGTCACCGTGGAGCCCAAGACGGCGTCATCACCAGTGCTTTTGGCAGCCGAAGACCACCTTTGGTCCGCATAACTTGTACTAGATGTTCCCCTTCAAAATGGCCAATTGTTGGCGCCCTCCCCGCTCATTATTTTGGGAGAGGCCCAGGGCCTCTATAAATAGAGCTAGCCACCACAGAGTGGAGGAGGGACAAGGAGGGACCAAAAAAGAGAGATAGAGAGAGAGAGGCGATTGAACTCACCCAAGTAGTTCATCGCACCAGCTCAAGAACATCTCTCGCGAGGCTATTCTTCCCTTGTACTGTTCCATGTCAGCCCCTGAGGCAATCCACCACACCACACACTGGAGTAGGGTATTACACCACAACGGTATCCCGAACCAGTACAAACTTTGTGTCCCTTGTGTTGTTCATTGTTTCCAGCTTAGATCACGCGAGCAGATTGGACGTAGATCGGTAGGGGAGAGATCTCCGCGCGCACCCCAGTGTTCGAACCTCAAGGGTCTGCCAAAACCCGAAATCCGACATTTGGTGTGCCAGGTAGGGGTGCGCCAGAGTCTTTCTTCCGTTGTTCGCGTACGATCTTCCGTCGTGTCCATGGCTGACGCTCGTCGGGCTTGCGCCGAGCGCCGGGCTACTCTCGCCACCCATGTTGCCCAGACGGCGCCCGTCGGTGGACGTCCTCGTCGTTCCCCGTCGCCTGCCGCCAACGCCGCCACTGGCCCGGCGGGGAACGAGGAGCAGGCCTCCTCCCAGCATCCTTCGGTGCGGCGGGAGGGCCGCACCACCACTGACTCCAGCCGCTTTGTCGTCCCACGCCTGTCGCGCCCCCACGGACGCGCATGCCGTGCTACTCCTGGCAAGAGAGCACTTGCACTACCGCCCCGTCGACGACCTCTACGAGGACTGGCTCACCCGCATCACCGAGCTCGTCAGCGCCGCAGGAGGCTCCCCCTTGCAGTCCCTCTCACTGCCTCGCCCTCCATTCTACGCAGGAGGCGGGGGTCAGGAGGCGCCTCCACCACCTCCTCCCCAAGAAGGCGCCCTGGCTCCAAGGCACGCAACCCCAGGGCGAGACCCTCCACGTCCGGCGCATGCGTAGCAAGAAAGGAGCTGCCAAGCGATTCCTCGTCCCCAAGAAGGTGCTCGCGCGCTCCAAGCGCCGGCGCACCAAGATCGCGTCCCTGCACCTCCACGCCAAGACCCCATGCTGCTCCAAGTGACGGCGCGCGGTAATCCCCAGGAACAAGCCCAGCACTAGCAAAAGGCACCAGTGGCCACAGCAGGTTGTCGTTCCCTCACCCCCGAGCTATGCGGCGTCGCATGGCTAGGCAAATTCAAGCCTGACCTGCCCCCTCGCTACGATGGCACGACGGACCCCGCGGAGTTCCTACAGCTCTACGAGCTATGCATCAAAGCCGCTAACAGAGATGAAAGGGTCACGGCGAACCGGTTTCCATGGCGCTCAATGACGGGGCCCGCACCTGGCTTCTGAACCTGGCTCCTGGCACAATCTCCTCCTGGGACGAGATGCGCACTCGCTTCATCGCCAACTTCCAGGGCACTCGCGACCGGCCCCTGGCCATGAGCGATCTGCGCCGCATCAAGCAGCAACAAGGGGAAACCCTGCAGACATACATCCAGCGCTTCAACAACGCACGCCTCAAGATCCCCAAGGTAACTGAAGAAGCCATCATCTCGGCCTTCTCTGATGGCGTACGCGACATCAAGATGAAGGAGGAGCTAGCAATCCATGAAGACATGTGCACATCCCTAGAGCTGTTCAACTTGGCGACCAAGTGCGCCAGGGCTGAGGAAGGGCGCCTTTCCCTCCTCGAACTCCCGGATGCCGACCTAGAAAAGAAGAAACCCAAGGCCAAAGACGTGAAGCGCAAGGGGGTTGTCGTGCTTGTAGCGGAACCAGACACCAAGCGAGGCAGAGATCATCCTGAGTCATCCAAGGGCAGCCGGTACTGCGTGTACCACGACCTCCACACCCACAACACCAACGAATGTCAAGAGCTCAGGGTCGTGAGAGATGGATGTGTCGGCCGACGCCCCGAGCACAACGACAGGGGCTATGGCCAAGGAGGAGGAAGAGGTGACCGGAGGATCGCTGGCAGGACCAGCCTCGCGAGGGAGGCTGGAGAGATCAGCCTCGTGAGGATTGCCCGCACGGCAACGCATGCCTTCCTCCTCTGCCGCCACCACCAAGGAGGAACGAAGACCAACATCAAGACGAGGGGGCTGGGGGCTTCCAGGAGCCGCGCGCAATCGCTTGCATCTTGGATGGTGCGCAGGCCCTAGCCTCACAGCGCATCTTCAAGCAGTTTGCTCGCGAGGTGAATGCAGTCCTCCCCAAGCCTGAGGCCACGCGCCCTCTCAGGTGGTTTGCGTGCGATATCACGTTCAGCTCAGCGGATCAGCTCAAGTTCGCGGCAACGGACAGAGTCCTCCCAATGCTTTGCTCCCCAGTCATCAGCAACGTGCAGGTCACCAGGACCCTCATTGATGGCGGAGCAGGACTCAACATCCTGTCCGTCGAGACGTTCGACAATCTCCTAGTACCGTACGATCAGCTCCAGCCGACCAAGCCCTTCTGAGGAGTCACTGATGGTTCCACTGTTCCCATAGGGCAGGTTCGCCTTCCAGTCACCTTTGGACAGTGCAACAACTACCGCACGTAGCTCATCGACTTCGAAGTCGCCCACATCCGCCTGACATACAACGCCATCCTTGGGTACCCATCCCTGGCCAAGTTCATGGTGGTGACTCACCATGGATACAATGTCCTCAAGATGCCAGGAAGCGGTGGAGTCATCACCGTACTGTGTGAAGAAAGGGACGCAGTGTGTTCACTTGAGCGTGCGTTCCAAGCCGCAGCAATCAAAGACCCGGGCCACAGGAACGGAAGACCTCCAGAGGTGACCCTTAAGAAGAAAAAGGTTTCGCCTGGCCCAAGCCACAAGGAGGCAGGCGCCTCCGGAGGTGTTGCGTCAGGGTCCGCGCCCAATCAGGGAGCTCCACCCTCTCTTGCATAGGAAGGCGTGCCCGGCGCCCTCCTCAGGCAGGGCTCAGTGGCTCTTTCTTGAAGAGCCACCGACTTTGCCAAGGTCGTGAGGGAGGCACTCAAGCACCACTTGGAGGGGTGCTTCCAGGAGCTATAGGAGTCGAGAGTCATGCGCGGCAGCCGCCGCTTGCCCACCCTAGCCCCACATCCAGGCGAGGATGGTGGGTTGCGCGTCTGCATCAATGTGCCAGGGCTCAACCGAGCCGCGTCTCAGGAGCGCCTCTGGCCTTCGCGCGTGGGGTGTCTCGAGGGTCCACCTCGCAGCTACATTCGCATGCCTCTCAGCCTGCTGAACATGGTCGCCACTCATTAGCGCCTGCTGAGGAGCATTCTGGAGGCCCAGGAGGTCAGGCATTGTGCGGTCCTAGCGGAGATAGAGATGGCTCTCGGAGACCCACCTGTGCCCTCGAAGCCTCCCGAGGCTCCTGGGCCTGGGGGCTCGTGAGGGTCGACGTCTTCATCGCGTATCGCCCTGTAACACCCTCGATGCGACTATATCTCCCACGTGTCGAGGCACGACTTAGAGGCATAATCGCATTGAAGGCATATGTCGCAAGTTAGGAAATCTTCACAACATCCCATGTAATATAAATAATAAAGGGGAGATAACATAGTTGGCTTACACTCGCCACGTCAATCAAGTACATAAATAACATTACATCATCCAAACACTCATGGCCGGACTACGGCGCCAAAATAAAAGATAACCCAACATGCGACACGGTCCCAATCACCCACAACTGGGCACCACTACTGATCATCAGGAAAGGAAACATAGTAACATTGAGATTCCTCGTCGAACTCCCACTTGAGCTCAAGCGCGTCACCTGGAGCGGAATCATCAGGCCCTGCATCTGGTATAATAGTATTCTATGACCCACAGGGACTCAGCAATCTCTCACCCTCGCGATCAAGACTATTTAAGCTTATAGGTAAGGCAAGGTAAAAATATGTGGAGCTGCAGCAAGCGACTAGCATATATGGTGGCTATCCTGTTCGCAAAAGAGAGCGAGAAGAGGAGGCAAAGCGCGATCGAGAAACTAGAGAGCAACCTGCGCAAACATTACTCCAACACCGTGTCCACTTCCCGGACTCCGCCGAGAAGAGGCCATCACGGTAACACACTCAGTTGATTCATTTTAAATTAAGTTAAGGTTCAAGTTATCTACAACCGGACATTAACAAATTCCCATCTGCCCATAACCACGGGCACGGCTTTCGAAAGTTCAAATCCCTGCAGGGGAGTCCCAACTTAGCCCATGACAAGCTCTCACGGTCAACGAAGGAATAGACCTCCTCCCAAGACGTTCCGATCAGACTCGGTACCTCGGTTCTTCAAGACACTTCGACAGGTTAAAACAAGACCAGGAACACCGCCCGAATGTGCCCACAAATCCCGATAGGAGCTGCACATATCTCTTTTTCGAGGCATACTCAGATTGTCCAAACATCCGGTAGGCCAGCCCAGAGTTTCCCCTGGTAGCCACCAGCGGCTAACGGTTTGGACCAACACTCAGAGGAGCACTGGCCCGGGGGGGGGGGTTAAAATAAAGATGACCCTTGAGTCTGCAGAACCCAAGGGAAAGAAAAGGCTAGGTGGCAAATGGTAAAACCAAGGTTGGGCATTGCTGGAAAAGCTTTAATCAAGGCGAACTATCAAGGGGTTCCCATTATAACCCAACCGCGTAAGGAACGCAAAATCCGGGAACATAACACCGATATGACGGAAACTAGGGCGGCAAGAGTGGAACAAACCACTAGGCAAGAACCCGAGCCTTCCACCCTTTACCAAGTATATAGATGCCTTAAGATAACATGGTAATATAATGATATCCCAACAAGTAAATAAATGTTGCAACAAGGAACGGCCTTCAATCTTCACCTGCAACTAGCAACGCTATAAGAGGGGCTGAGCAAAGCGGTAACATAGCCAATCAACGGTTTGCTAGGACATGGTGGGTTAGAGGTTTGACATGGAAATTTTGGGAGGCTTGAAAGCAAGTGGTAGGCATCGTAGCATTGGCATAGCCAAAGAGCGAGCTAACTAGCATAGCAAAGATAGTAGTGATTTCAAGAATATGATCATCTTGCCTGCACAGTTGTCAGAGTTGACTGGATCCTCAAAAGCAAACTCAATGGGCTCCTTGTTAGCGAACTCGTCTCCCGGCTCTACCCAAATAAGACAAACAAGCAACAAAGGCACAATCAACCATGTGCAAGGATCAAACGATATGATGCAATGACGATATGCTATGCGGGATGCGATGCGGGATGCAAAATGCAAGATATGACAGGAAATGCAAGAACCTAGCCTCAACTTGGAAATCCAAGTGTGCCACTAGAAAGATGAGATGAAATCGCTTGAAAATGATATAAAGAACACCGGAATCGGAGTTACGGTTTGGAAATGGCAAGCGATTCAAAAATGACACCGGTCTGTGATTTACAGCAAGTAACCATCTAAATGCAATGAGATGAACATGCTACAACACCCAAACATGACAAAAAAATACATGGCATGGATGCATTCAAGATGCTTAACAAAAGTCTAGCACTGAGCTACGGCCAATTCATCCACTAACAGGTTCAAACAAGCATGGCAAAAATGCATATGGCAAACAAATCTCAAACTTAATGAAATTAACACTTGCCTGGAATTTCAGATCAGGTAGCACTCTTCGGAGCAACAAAGCTATAAGCTACAGGACCTGAACATGGTAAAGTAAAGCATGGCCTGGAGCTACTCAAAGAGCTTAACAAAAGTCCCTTAGTGACCTTGAGACAAAAGGGATCAGAAAATACATTTGCAAGCATGTGAACATAGCGAAAACATAATCAGATCACAGACTTAGTGAAAACTGGCACATGCTGAAAATAGATATAAAGTAGGCATGTTTACGAGCTCGATGCACTCACTACGGTGCAATTCATGACAATATAAGCATACATCTATCAAGAACACACAAAATTCAAGCTATACATGGCAAGAACAATAGCATAGCATGCACGGATCAACTACAACATCATCGGCAAAATTGCAAACAAGTTGACAATCTGCCCAGATTCACAAAGTAGCAAAAGTAGAGCTCGATTGACTCAAGCTAGGGTGCTCCATAAATGCAAACAAAGACATGGATGGATAGAGCACTACAAGATTAACAAAACATACTTACTGATCATCCTCAAAAGAGGCACGGATCACTAGGAAACAACATGAATATATGGCCATATGAGATAAACAGCTCAAGGACTTTGTGGAAATGCTAAGTCCCTGAAAACAGAATTAGCAAGTGCACCACTTTGCAAGCTTGTGCTAGTCACCACACACATCACAAAAATACATGGGTTGCATCTCTTGAAAGATGACAAAACCCTTAAAAAAATATGTAGAGCATCAGGGCATATCATGCACACATTAATCATGGCAAAAATGACAAAAAGCTAAATGGAGTAGCAGATCTGACAATTATCTCAAGTAGCCCTCTTCTAACAGCCTTTCGGGCATCAAGATGAACTCAAATGAAAATGATGCAATGGAGTGAAATGATGTACTCTCTGAGATGAACATTTTGATATGCTATATGCATGAATCGGAGCTATGGATGCAAAGTTACGAGGCTATGTACATGGGCACTTGGATCTGGGATTTCGGGACTTAGAGAAAAAAAAACACCTCTGAATCTAGGGTTTACTGTTCACAGCACGCGAACCGAGGTCGGATCCGAGCTCGCTGGAGATGCACTGTTCGCTGGAGTTCGAGGTCGCCGGCAATGGCGTCGTGGTGGACGGACTCGGCGGGATCTCGCCGGAGTCGAGGGAGGGGAGGAGGCCGACGACGGGAGGCGGCGGGCGGCGGACGGCGGCGGTAGGTGGCGGCGGCGTGGAAGCGGCGAGGAGGCCCGATCGAGGCGGCGGTGGCCGGCGATGGGGCGCGGCGTCGTCGGCCGGCGA
>NC_041382.1:697361040-697370598 GCF_002162155.2 Triticum dicoccoides | reverse complement strand
GTCGGCCGGCGAAATGCGGCGCGCGGCGTCGTGGGCGTGGAAGAGGCGAAGGCGTGCGGCGGCGGAGGGGGTGGGCCGCGGGGGCCGGCCTTGGGCTCCCGGGCCGCGCGGTGGGAGGCCGCGGCGGCGGACACTTGGCGTCGTCTGATTGGCGGTGGTGGGATCCGGACGTTGTCCGGCTCCGTCCGGACACGTCCGGTGGCGGCGGAGACGGATTTTTTAGGGTTTCGGGGAGGGGGATCCGAGATTTTCGAGGAGGACCTATTTATAGGCCTAGAGGGAGCTAGGAGAGTCCAAATGAGGTGCGGTTCTCGGCCACGCGATCGTGATCGAACGCTCTAGAAGATGGAGAAGGCTTAGGTGGGTTGTGGGCCAAATTGGAGGGGTGTTGGGCTGCGACACACACGAGGCCTTATCGGTCCCTCAGTTAACCGTTGGAGTATCAAACGAAGTCCAAATGATACGAAACTTGACAGGCGGTCTACCGGTAGGAAATGTTTAATCCCCACACACGAAAGAAAGCTGGAAATGACCACTGGAGGAGAACGAAGCGCCGGAATGCAAAACGGACAACAGGGAAAATGCTCGAACGCATGAGACGAACACATATGCAAATGCAATGCACATGATGACATGATATCAGATGCATGACAACAATAACAACACACGGAGACAAAGACCCGCACCCGAGAAAATAAAATAACTTAACGCCGGAAATGGCAAGAGTTTGAGTACAAATTGGGAAAGTTACATCCGGGGTGTTACAACACTCCACCACTACGAAAGGATCTCATCCCGAGATCTAGGACTGAAAGAACGCCGGGTACTCAGAATGGAGGTGATCCTCGCGTTCCCAGGTAGCTTCACGGTCGAAATGGTGTGACCACTTGACTTTGAGAAATTTGATTGACTTGTTGCGAGTCTTGCGTTCATTCTCTTCAAGGATAGCTACTGGGTGCTCACGATAAGAGATATCTTCTTGGAGCTCAATGTCCTCGAAGTTGATGGTGCGGTCAGGAGTCTTGAAGCACTTTCGAAGCTGAGAGACATGGAACACGTCATGAACATTTGCAAAGTTTGAAGGAAGCTCGAGTTGATAGGCGAGGTCGCCTCTCTTGCTGACAATCTTGAAAGGTCCCATGTATCTGGGGGCAAGCTTCCCTTTGATACCAAAGCGGCGAGTACCTTTCATAGGAGAGACACGGAGGTAAACATGATCTCCGATCTCGAAAGCCAAATCACGGTGCTTACTATCATAGTAGATCTTCTGGCGGGATTGGGATGCTTTGAGGTTATCATGAATGACTTTGCACATTTCCTCTGCCTCTGTGATTAAGTCATTACCCAAAAGCTGACGTTCGCCGGTTTCAGACCAGTTGAGAGGGGTACGGTACTTCCTGCCATACAGAATTTCAAATGGGGCCTTGCCCGAACTTGCTTGAAAACTGTTGTTGTAGGAGAATTCAGCATAAGGAAGACAATCCTCCCACTTCATGCCGAAGGAGATCACACAAGCCCTAAGCATATCTTCAAGAATCTGGTTGACACGCTCGACTTGACCACTAGTTTGAGGATGGAAAGCTGTGCTGAAGAAGATGTTAGAGCCCATGGCCTTCTGAAAAGAATCCCAAAACTTGGATGTAAAGATGCTGCCACGGTCTGAAGAGATCACTTGAGGAATACCGTGTAGAGAGACAATCCGAGAGGTATAGAGTTCCGCCAATTGAGCTGCAGTGATCGACTCTTTGATAGGCAGAAAGTGAGCCACTATGGTGAGTTTGTCGATGACAACGAATATAGCATCATTGCCACGCTTGGACTTTGGAAACCCAGTCACGAAGTCCATTTCAATGTGGTCAAACTTCCATTCTGGAATGGCAAGAGGTTGGAGGAGACCAGCTGGCCTTTGGTGTTCTGCCTTTACTCTTCTGCAGACATCACATTCATTCACGAATTGAGCAATCTCGCGCTTCATTCGAGTCCACCAATAAGCCTGCTTGAGGTCCTGATACATCTTCGTGCTCCCAGGGTGGATGGAGAGGAGAGAATTGTGAGCCTCGTTCATGATCACTTTAGGAGGTCACCTTTGGGTACAACAATACGATCCTCGAAGAAGAGAGTGTCCTTGTCATCAATGCGGTAGCACTTGTACTTGGGTTGACTCTTGGCAATCCCAATCTTCACCTTTTTCACCATAGCATCAAGAAGCTGGGCTTGGCGAATCTGGTCTTTCAAGGTAGGAGAGACTTGAAGGTTGGCGAGGAAACCTTGAGGAACAACTTGCAGGTTAAGTTTGCGGAAAGCTTCACAAAGCTCGGGTTGATAAGGCTTGAGAATCAGACTGTTGCAATAAGCTTTCCTGCTCAATGCGTCAGCAATCACGTTGGCCTTGCCTGGAGTATACTCAATACTCGGATTATACTCTTGAATCATTTCGACCCATCGAGTTTGCCTGAGGTTGAGATTAGGCAGAGTGAAGATGTACTTGAGACTCTTGTGATCAGTGAAAATGTCCACTTTTCTTCCCAATAGAAGATGTCTCCAAGTCAAAAGAGCATGCACAACTGCCGCTAACTCGAGATCATTAGTGGGGTAGTTCTTCTCATTAGGCTTCAACTGGCGAGAGGTATACGCAACAACTTTCTTCTCTTGCATTAATATTGCACCAAGACCTTGGAGAGAGGCATCACAAAAGACCTCGTACGGCTTGGATTCATCAGGAGGAGTCAGAACTGGAGCAGTGATCAATTTCTCTTTCAAAGTGTTGAAAGCAATGTCACACTCCGGAGACCAAACGTACTTGACGTGCTTCTGGAGAAGATTTGAGAGAGGCTTCGCGATCTTAGAAAAGTTTTCAACGAATCTTCGGCAGTAGCTTGCGAGACCGAGGAAGCTACGAAGTTGCTTCACGTTCTGAGGAGGTTCCCAATTCACAATTGCAAACACCTTCTCAGGATTCACGGCAATGCCCTTGGCAGAGATGATATGACCAAGATAAAGAACCTCATCGAGCCAAAATTCGCACTTGGAGAACTTGGCGTAGAACTGATGTTCCCTTAGCTTATCGAGTACCAATCGCAAGTGCTTGGCATGATCTTCCTTGTTCTTGGAGAAAACCAGAATGTCGTCGAGATAGACCAAAACGAAGTCATTGGTGTAGGCGTTGAAGATGAAGTTCATCATGCAAGAGAACGTCGGAGGAGCGTTGACGAGGCCAGAAGACATGACAGTGTATTCATATGAACCATAGCTTGTCCTGAAAGCCGTCTTGGGAATATCTTGCTCACGTATTTGAATCTGATGATAACCCATACGGAGATCAAGCTTGGAGAATACTTGGGCACCTTTGAGTTGTTCGAACAGCTCATTGATGTTGGGAAGTGGGTATTTTTTCTTGATGGTCTTCTTGTTCAATGGACGGTAATCAACACAAAGTCGGTCCGTTCCATCCTTCTTCTTCACAAAAAGAACACCACAACCCCACGGAGAAGAACTAGGCCGGATGAGACCCATTTTCTCTTGAATATCGATTTGCTTCTTCAGCTCCTTCAACTCTTCAGGTCCGAGCTTGTAAGGACGCTTGCACACAGGTTCCGTGCCAGGCTCAAGATCAATAACGAAATCAACTGGCCGGTGCGGAGGCATTCCTGGAAGCTCTTCTGGAAAGACGTCTTGATATTCGCAAATGACTGGAATCTGAGAGATAGCATCCAATTCACCCTTCTCATTGAGAGAAAACAGACGGATAGTATTATCCCGAGCGGCAAAGACAATTACATCCTCAGGCGAATGAGTCAATTGAATTTGCCTGGCTGCACAATCAAGCTGAGCCTTGTGCTTAGAAAGCCAATCCATTCCGAGAATAAGATCAATATCTAAGTTATCAAGAACCATTGGATAAGCCAGAAACTTGAAATCACCCATTATGATAGAAATATCCGGAATCTCGTGGTTAGCGAGCAAACATTTACCCGGAGAGACAACTGCTAATGGTTTAAGCATAACTTGGGAAGTCAACTCATGCTTAGATGCAAAAGGTTTCGAGATGAAACAATGAGATGCACCAGTATCAAAAAGAACTTTTGCGGGAACATCATTAACAGGAAGGTTACCCATGATGACATCTGATGAATCCTCTGCCTGAGCTGCATTCACCATATTGACCTTGGCGTACTTGGGGTTATGCTTGACCACAGCTGTACTTGCCGATCTGACAAGAGGAGGAGGAGGAAGACGCCTCTGGTTGAAACACTTACTGGCATAGTGACCCTTCTGTTGGCACTTGTTGCACGTGACCTCTGAAAGCGGACGGTGATACGGAGCACTCGATCTTGGAGCTTGAGACGAAGTCTTGTTCTGAAAGCCAGGGTTGGGTGGGTGGGAAGAACCACTGCCACCTTTGCTCTTCTGCTGATACGGCTGACGGAACGGAGGAGGAGGAAGCCAATACTTCTGCTGCTTGGCCACTTCAGTAGAGGAAGACAGAGCAACATCTCTGACTCGCTTCTTGGAAGAATCACACCTCAACTGAGCAGCCTCTTGCTTCAATGCCATGTTGTAGAACTCATCGTATCTCAAGGGCTCAAAGAGGACAAGAGCTAGCTGAATTTCTTCTCTGAGACCACCCCTGAACTGATATATCATGCTCTTCTCATCAGGGACGTCCTGCTTTGCAAAGTGGGCGAGCTTCTAAAACAACTTGTTGTAGTCATAGACAGACAAAGTGCCTTGCTTCAGGTTGCGGAATTCCTCACGCTTGCTTTCAATCACGCTCTGAGGAATATGATCAGCTCGGAAATCTCGACGGAATTCATCCCAAGTGATAACACGTCCACCTCTGGAATCCTTGTACTGCTGGAACCATTCTGCAGCTTGATCTTTGAGTTGGAAGGAAGCGAACTTGACAAAGTCCTCAGGCCTGACGTTACTGCACTCAAAATGCTTGCACAGATCCACTAGCCAATCGTCAGCATCGGTTGCCTCAACACAATTGTTGAAAGTCTTTGGCCCATTAGCAAGGAACTGGTTGAGTGAAGCAAAGTGATTCTGATTGCTGCCTTGGTTCCCTTGGTTTCCTTGATTGCGCTCTTGAAGAATTTGCATGATCAACTGTGTGTTTGCATTGGTTGCGGCCATCACAGCTTGCCATGCCTCCGGAGGAGGTGGAGGTGGTGGCGGATCAGGATTCGGAGTCGTGCGTGTTGGAGGAGCCATCCTGAAGAGGTTGACATCCATTAGCACATTGACAGACAAATATTGAAGCTGAATCCAACGGAATGAAAATTGCAACATATAGTCTTCACATCCGAACAAAATGAACTTAATGCATTCCTCTTGAAATGGTCACATATCCATAAATTGAGAAGCCACGTAGAATTAAGGTAGAGAAATAAATCAACAAGGTACGGATCAAGAACGAATAATCGGTAAGAAATCCCAATCTCAAACCAATATCCGTGGAAGAAGAACTAGAGCTACTAGAATTCCCACCTATGAAACTCCCAAACCTTTACGGTTATGCAATCAGGTGTTGGGGATACAGGGGAAGCATAATATCTCACCCAAACTAGCAAATCCTACATCCAGCTGTATCCATCCTTCAACACATAACCAAGAAAAACTTCGGAAATCATCTACCTCAACCTTCGAAAAGCATCCGTTATACAAGTTATGGCGATACTCCCGAACTCCCGCCCCAGTACTGGGTGGCGTCGAGGTTATCTCACCAACGAACTACATAAAAGAGATTTTCGATGTCGGCGTACTAAACTCATGTATTCCAGAATTGCAACGATAAAATTATGATGACAACACCTCAGAGCTCAACTCCCCAGGACACTTCCACTAAACCCCTGACAGGAGGCACCAAGACAATGTTCTCCTCATAAAACCATCGGAACGATTCCAAGAAACCCGCGTGATCCTAAATTTTTTTTTGTGAAATTTGAGAACAGAAGAGTCAAAACTCTACGTCAGGATGCCTTACCAGAGCGATGAGGAGACTTGGAAGTAAAAAGAATTCCTCACTCTCCGATATATAATTCCTAAATGACTCAAAACATTTTTCTAGACACAACTCGGCCGCTAAAACGATCAAGCAATGGGGCTCCTAAGGTCAGGGAAGGCTCTGATTACCAACTTGTAACACCCTTGATGCGACTATATCTCCCACGTGTCGAGGCACGACTTAGAGTCATAATCTCATTGAAGGCATATGTCGCAAGTTAGGAAATCTTCACAACATCCCATGTAATATAAATAATAAAGGGGAGATAACATAGTTGTCTTACACTCGCCACGTCAATCAAGTACATAAATAACAACACATCATCCAAACACTCATGGCCCGACTACGGCGCCAAAATAAAAGATAACCCAACATGCGACACGGTCCCAATCACCCCCAACTGGGCACTACTACTGATCATCAGGAAAGGAAACATAGTAACGTTGAGAGTCCTCGTCGAACTCCCACTTGAGCTCAAGCGCGTCACCTGGCGCGGAATCATCAGGCCCTGCATCTGGTATAATAGTATTCTGTGAGCCACAGGGACTCAGCAATCTCGCACCCTCACGATCAAGACTATTTAAGCTTATAGGTAAGGCAAGGTAAAAATATGTGGAGCTGCAGCAAGCGACTAGCATATATGGTGGCTATCCTGTTCGCAAAAGAGAGCGAGAAGAGGAGGCAAAGCGCGAGCGAGAAACTAGAGAGCAACCTGCGCAAACATTACTCCAACACCATGTCCACTTCCCGGACTCCGCCGAGAAGAGGCCATCACGGTAACACACTCAGTTGATTCATTTTAAATTAAGTTAAGGTTCAAGTTATCTACAAGCGGACATTAACAAATTCCCATCTGCCCATAACCGCGGTCACGACTTTCAAAAGTTCAAATCCCTGCAGGGGAGTCCCAACTTAGCCCATGACAAGCTCTCACGGTCAACAAAGGAATAGACCTCCTCCCAAGACATTCCGATCAGACTCGGTACCTCGGTTCTTCAAGACACTTCGACAGGTTAAAACAAGACCAGCAACACCGCCCGAATGTGCCGACAAATCCCAATAGGAGCTGCACATATCTCTTTCTCAGGGCACACTCAGATTGTCCAAACTTCCGTTAGGCCAGCCCAGAGTTTCCCCTGGTAGCCACCAGCGGCTGACGGTTTGGACCAACACTCAGAGGAGCACTGGCCCCGGGGGGGGGGGGTTAAAATAAAGATGACCCTTGAGTCTGCAAATGGTAAAACCAAGGTTGGGCATTGCTGGAAAAGTTTTAATCAAGGCAAACTATCAAGGGGTTCCCATTATAACCCAACCGCGTAAGGAACGCAAAATCCGGGAACATAACACCGATATGACGGAAACTAGGGCGGCAAGAGTGGAACAAACCAATAGGCGAGAAGACGATCCTTCCACCCTTTACCAAGTATATAGATGCCTTAAGATAACATGGCAATGTAATGATATCCCAACAAGTAAATAAATGTTCCAACAAGGAACGGCCTTCAATCTTCACTTGAAACTAGCAACGCTATAAGAGGGGCTGAGCAAAGCGGTAACATAGCCAATCAACAGTTTGCTAGGACATGGTGGGCTAGAGGTTTGACATGGCAATTTTGGGAGGCTTGAAAGAAAGTTGTAGGCATCGTAGCATTGGCATAGCAAAAGAGCGAGCTAACTAGCATAGCAAAGATAGTAGTGATTTCGAGGGTATGATCATCTTACCTGCATAGTTGTCAGAGTTGACTGGATCCTCGAAAGCAAACTCAACGGGATCCTCATTAGCGAAATCGTCTCCCTGCTCTACCCAAACAATACAAACAAGCAACAAAGGCACAATCAACCACGTGCAAGGATCAAACGATATGATGCAATGATGATATACTATGCGGGATGCGATGCGGGATGCAAAATGCAAGATATGACAGGAAATGCAAGAACCTGGCCTCAACTTGGAAATCCAAGTGTGCCACTGGAATGATGAGATGAAATCGCTTGAAAATGATAAAAAGAACACCGGAATCGGAGTTACGGTTTGGAAATGGCAAGCGATTCAAAAATGACACCGGTCTGCGATTTACAGCAAGTAACCATCTAAATGCAATGAGATAAACATGCTACATCACCCAAACATGACAACAAAATATATGTCAGGGATGCATTCAAGATGCTTAACAAAAGTCTAGCACTGAGCTACGGCCAATTCATCCATTAACAGGTTCAAACAAGCATGGCAAAAATGCATATGGCAAACAGATCTCAGACTTAATGAAATTAACACTTGCCTGGAATTTCAGATCAGGTAGCACTCTTCGGAGCAACAAAGCTACAAGCTATAGGACCTGAACATGGTAAAGTAAAGCATGGCATGGAGCTACTCAAAGAGCTTAACAAAAGTCCCTTAGTGACCTTGAGCCAAAAGGGAACAGAAAATACATTTGCAAGCATGTGAACATAGCAAAAACATAATCAGATCACAGACTTAGTGAAAACTGGCACATGCTGAAAACAGATATCAAGTAGGCATGTTTACGAGCTCGATGCACTCACTACGGTGCAAGTCATGACAAGATAAGTATTCATCTATCAAGAACACACAAAATTCAAGCTAGACATGGCAAGAACAATAGCATAGAATGCACGGATCAACTACAACATCATCGGCAAAATTGCAAACAAGTTGACAATCTGCCTAGATTCACAAAGTAGCAAAAGTAGAGCTCGATTGACTCAACCTAGGGTGCTCCATAAATGCAAACAAAGACATGGCTGGATAGAGCACTACAAGATTAACAAAACATCCTTACTGATCATCCTCAAAAGAGGCACGGATCACTAGGAAACAACATGAACATATGGCCATATAAGATAAACAGCTCAAGGACTTTGTGGAAATGCTAAGTCCCTGAAAACAGAATTAGCAAGTGCACCACTTTGCAATCTTGTGCTAGTCACCACACACATCACAAAAATACATGGGTTGCATCTCTAGAAAGATGACAAAACCCTTAAAAAAATATATGTAGAGCATCAGGGCATATCATGCACATATTAATCATGGAAAAAATGACAAAAAACTAAATGGAGTAGCAGATCTGACAATTATCTCAAGTAGCCCTCTTCTAACAGCATTTCTGGCATCAAGATGAACTCAAATGAAAATGATGCAATGGAATGAAATGATGTACTCTCTGAGATGAACATTTTGATATGCTATATGCATGAATCAGAGCTACGGATGCAAAGTTACGAGGCTATGAACATGGGCACTTGGATCTGGGATTCGGGACTTAGAGAAAAAAACACCTCCTAATCTAGGGTTTACTGTTCACGGCACGCAAACCGAGGTCGGATCCGAGCTCGCCGGAGATGCACTGTTCGCCGGAGTTCGAGATCGCTGGCAATGGCGTCGTGGTGGACGGACTCGGCGGGATCTCGCCGGAGTCGAGGGAGGGGAGGAGGCCGGCGCCGGGAGGCGGCGGGCGGCGGACGGCGGAGGTCGGTGGCGGCGGCGCAGAAGCGACGAGGAGGCCCGGTCGAGGCAGCGGTGGCCG